>NC_090921.1:1405318560-1405569627 GCF_040938575.1 Ambystoma mexicanum | reverse complement strand
CCTGCTCATGCACTGTGTTTCCCTGCTGTTGCCCCCTGCCCCCCTGGTCATGCCGCGTGTCTCCCTGTTGTTGCCCCACAACCCCCACTCATGCCCCGTGTCTCTCTCCTGTTAGCCCCCACCCCGCGGTCATGCCCTGTATCTCCCTGCTGTTGCCCCCCACCCCCTGCTCATGCCCTGTGTCTCTCTCCTGTTACCCCCACCTCCCTCTCATGCCCCGTGTCTCTCTCATGTTGCCCCCCCCCCGGTCATGCCCTGTGTCTCCCTGCTGTTGCCCCCCACCCCCGCTCATGCCCTGTGTCTCTCTCCTGTTGCCCCCACCCCCTTGTCATGCCCCGTGTCTCCCTGTTGTTGCCCCTACCCCTGCTCATGCCCCGTGTCTCTCTCCTGTTACCCCCCACCCCCCTCTCATGCCCAGTGTCTCTCTCCTGTTGCCCCCCACCCCCCGGTCATGCCCCGTGTCTCCCTGCTGTTGCCCCCCACCCATGCTCATGCCCTGTGTCTCTCTCCTGTTGCCCCCTACCCCCCGGTCATGCCCCATGTCTCCCTGCTGTTGCCCCCCACCTCCCAGTCATGCCACGTGTCTCCCTGCTGTTGCCCCCACCTCCCGCTCATGCCCCGTGTCTCTCTCCTGTTACCCCCACCCATGCTCATGCCCCGTGACTCCCTGCTGTTGCCCCCCACCCCCCGATCATGCCCTGTGTCTCCCTGCTGTTGCCCCCACCCCCGCTTACGCCCCGTGTCTCTCTCCTGTTACCCCCACCCCCGCTCATGCACTGTGTCTCACTGATGTTGCTCCCACCCCCCGGTCATGCCCCGTGTCTCCCTGTTGTTGCCCCCCAACCCCTGCTCATGCCCCGTGTCTCTCTCCTGTTAGCCCCCACCCCGCGGTCATGCCCCGTGTCTCCCTGCTGTTGCCCCCCACCCCGCTCATGCCCAGTGTCTCTCTCCTGTTATCCCCACCTCCCTCTCATGCCCCGTGACTCTCTCATGTTGCCCCCACCCCCCGGTCATGCCCCGTGTCTCCCTGCTGTTGCCCCCCACCCCCTGCTCATGCCCTGTGTCTCTCTCCTGTTGCCCCCCACCCCCTTGTCATGCCCCGTTTCTCCCTGTTGTTGCCCCACCCCCTGCTCATGCCCCGTGTCTCTCTCCTGTTAGCCCCCACCCCGCGGTCATGCCCTGTGTCTCCCTGCTGTTGCCCCCACCCCCCGCTCATGCCCAGTGTCTCTCTCCTGTTATCCCCACCTCCCTCTCATGCCCCGTGTCTCTCTCATGTTGCCTCCATCCCCCGGTCATGCCCTGTGTCTCCCTGCTGTTGCCCCCCACCCCCTGCTCATGCCCTGTGTCTCTCTCCTGTTGCCCCCCACCACCTTGTCATGCCCCGTTTCTCCCTGTTGTTGCCCCACCCCCTGCTCATGCCCTGTGTCTCCCTGCTGTTGCCCCCACGCCCCGCTTATGCCCCGTGTCTCTCTCCTGTTACCCCCACCCCTGCTCATGCACTGTGTTTCCCTGCTGTTGCCCCTAGCCCCCCTGGTCATGCCGCGTGTCTCCCTGTTGTTGCCCCCCAACCCCCACTCATGCACCGTGTCTCTCTCCTGTTAGCCCCCACCCCGCGGTCATGCCCCGTATCTCCCTGCTGTTGCCCCCCACCCCCTGCTCATGCCCTGTGTCTCTCTCCTGTTACCCCCACCTCCCTCTCATGCCCCGTGTCTCTCTCATGTTCCCCCCACCCCCTGGTTATGCCCGTGTCTCCCGGCTGTTGCCCCCACACCCGCTCATGCCCCGTGTCTCTCTCCTGTTACCCCTCACCCCCCGCTCATGCCCGTGTCTCTCTCCTGTTGCTCCCCACCCTCCGCTCATGCCCTGTGTCTCTCTCCTGTTACCCCCCACCCCCGCTCATGCCCCGTGTCTCTCTCCTGTTTCCCCCCCCACGCTCATGCCCCGTGTCTCTCCCCTGTTGCCCCCCACCCCCCTCTCATGCTCTGTGTCTCCCTGCTGTTGCCCCCACCCTCTCTCATGCCCCGTGTCTCTCTCCTGTTACCCTCCACCCCCCTCTCATGCCCTGTGTCTCTCTCCTGTCACCCCCCACTCCCCTCTCATGCCCCGTGTCTCTCTCCTGTTACCCCCCACCCCCCTCTCATGCCCCCTGTCTCTCTCCTGTTGCACCCCACCCCAGTCATGCCCCGTGTCTCCCTGCTATTGCCCCCCACCCTCCGCTCATGCCCTGTGTCTCCCTGCTGTTCCCACCACCCCCGGTCATGCCCCGTGTCTCCCTGCCGTTGCCCCCCACCCCCCGCTCATGCCCCATGTCTCCCTGCTGTTGCCCCCACCCCCCGCTCATGCCCCATGTCTCTCTCCTGTTACCCCCACCCCCCTCTCATGCCCTGTGTCTTTCTTGTGTTCCCCCCACCCCCCGCACATGCCCCGTTTCTCCTTGCTGTTGCCCCCACCCCCCTCTCATGCCCCGTGTCTCTCTCCTGTTACCCCTCACCCCCTCTCATGCCCCGTGTCTCTCTCCTGTTGCCCCCCACCCCCCAGTCATGCCCCGTGTCTCCCTGCTGTTGCCCTCACCCCCCGCTCATGCCCCGTGTCTCTCTCCTGTTACCCCCCACCCCTGCTCATGCCCCGTGTCTCCCTGCTGTTGCCCCCCCCGTCATGCCCTGTGTCTCCCTGCTGTTGCCCCCACCCCCCGCTTATGCCCCGTGTCTCTCTCCTGTTACCCCCACCCCTGCTCATGCATTGTGTCTCCCTGCTGTTGCCCCCCACCCCCCTGGTCATGCCGCGTGTCTCCCTGTTGTTGCCCCCCAAACCCCACTCATGCCCCGTGTCTCTCTCCTGTTAGCCCCCACCCCGCGGTCATGCCCCGTATCTCCCTGCTGTTGCCCCCCACCCCCTGCTCATGCCCTGTGTCTCTCTCCTGTTACCCCCACCCCCGCTCATGCACTGTGTCTCCCTGCTGTTGCCCCCACCCCCGGTCATGCCCCGTGTCTCCCTGCTGTTGCCCCCCAACCCCTGCTCATGCCCCGTGTCTTTCTCCTGTTAGCCCCCACCCCGCGGTCATGCCCCGTGTCTCCCTGCTGTTGCCCCCCACCCCCCGCTCATGCCCCCTGTCTCTCTCCTGTTATCCCCACCTCCCTCTCATGCCCCTTGTCTCTCTCATGTTGCCCCCACCCCCCGGTCATGCCCTGTGTCTCCCTGCTGTTGCACCCCACCCCCGCTCATGCCCCGTGTCTCTCTCCTGTTGCCCCCCACCCCCTAGTCATGCCCTGTGTCTCCCTGTTGTTGCCCCACCCCCTGCTCATGCCCCGTGTCTCTCTCCTGTTACCCCCCACCCCCCTCTCATGGCCCGAGTCTCTCTCCTGTTGCCCCCCACACCCTGGTCATGCCCTGTGTCTCCCTGCTGTTGCCCCCCACCCCCACTCATGCCCTGTGTCTCTCTCCTGTTGCCCCCACCCCCCGTTCATGCCCCATGTCTCCCTGCTGTTTCCCCCCACCTCCCGCTCATGCGCCGTGTCTCTCTCATGTTCCCCCGACCCCCTGGTTATGCCCGTGTCTCCCGGCTGTTGCCCCCACACCCGCTCATGCCCCATGTCTCTCTCCTGTTACCCCTCACCCCCCGCTCATGCCCGTGTCTCTCTCATGTTGCTCCCCTCCCCCCTCTCATGCCCTGTGTCTCTCTCCTGTTACCCCCCACCCCCCGCTCATGCCCCGTGTCTCTCTCCTGGTTCCCCCACCCCCGCTCATGCCCCGTGTCTCTCTCCTGTTGCCCCCCACCACCCTCTCATGCTCTGTGTCTCCCTGCTGTTGCCCCCACCCTCTCTCATGCCCGGTGTCTCTCTCCTGTTACCCTCCACCCCCCTCTCATGCCCTGTGTCTCTCCCCTGTCACCCCCCACCCCCCTCTCATGCCCCGTGTCTCTCTCCTGTTGCACCCCACCCCGGTCATGCCCCGTGTCTCCCTGCTATTGCCCCCCACCCCCTGCTCATGCCCCATGTCTCTCCCCTGTTCCCCCCACCCCCCGGTCATGCCCCGTGTCTCCCTGCCGTTGCCCCCCACCCCCCGCTCATGCCCCATGTCTCCCTGCTGTTCCCCCCACCCCCCGCTCATGCCCCGTGTCTCTCTCCTGTTACCCCCACCCCCCTCTCATGCCCCGTGTCTTTCTTGCATTCCCCCCACCCCCCGCTCATGCCCCGTGTCTCCCTGCTGTTGCCCCCACCCCCCTCTCATGCCCCGTGTCTCTCTCCTGTTACCCCCCACACCCTCTCATGCCCCATGTCTCTCTCCTGTTGTCCCCCACCATCCAGTCATGCCCCATGTCTCCCTGCTGTTGCCCTCACCCCCCGCTCATGCCCCGTGTCTCTCTCCTGTTACCCCCCACACCTGCTCATGCCCCGTGTCTCCCTGCTGTTGCCCCCCACCCCCGGTCATGCCCTGTGTCTCCCTGCTGTTGCCCCCACGCCCCGCTTATGCCCTGTGTCTCTCTCCTGTTACCCCAACCCCTGCTCATGCACTGTGTTTCCCTGCTGTTGCCCCCTGCCCCCCTGGTCATGCCGCGTGTCTCCCTGTTGTTGCCCCCCAACCCCCACTCATGCCCCGTGTCTCTCTCCTGTTAGCCCCCACCCCGCGGTCATGCCCCGTATCTCCCTGCTGTTGCCCCCCACCCCCTGCTCATGCCCTGTGTCTCTCTCCTGTTACCCCCACCTCCCTCTCATGCCCCGTGTCTCTCTCATGTTGCCCCCACCCCCCCGGTCATGCCCTGTGTCTCCCTGCTGTTGCCCCCCACCCCTGCTCATGCCCTGTGTCTCTCTCCTGTTGCCCCCACCCCCTTGTCATGCCCCGTGTCTCCCTGTTGTTGCCCCTACCCCTGCTCATGCCCCGTGTCTCTCTCCTGTTACCCCCCACCCCCCTCTCATGCCCAGTGTCTGTCTCCTGTTGCCCCCCACCCCCCGGTCATGCCCCGTGTCTCCCTGCTGTTGCCCCCCACCCATGCTCATGCCCTGTGTCTCTCTCCTGTTGCCCCCTACCCCCCGGTCATGCCCCATGTCTCCCTGCTGTTGCCCCCCACCTCCCAGTCATGCCACGTGTCTCCCTGCTGTTGCCCCCACCTCCCGCTCATGCCCCGTGTCTCTCTCCTGTTACCCCCCACCCCCGCTCATGCACTGTGTCTCACTGATGTTGCTCCCACCCCCCGGTCATGCCCCGTGTCTCCCTATGGTTGCCCCCCAACCCCTGCTCATGCCCCGTGTCTCTCTCCTGTTAGCCCCCACCCCGCGGTCATGCCCCGTGTCTCCCTGCTGTTGCCCCCCACCCCGCTCATGCCCAGTGTCTCTCTCCTGTTATCCCCACCTCCCTCTCATGCCCCGTGACTCTCTCATGTTGCCCCCACCCCCGGTCATGCCCCGTGTCTCCCTGCTGTTGCCCCCCACCCCCTGCTCATGCCCTGTGTCTCTCTCCTGTTGCCCCCCACCCCCTTGTCATGCCCAGTTTCTCCCTGTTGTTGCCCCACCCCCTGCTCATGCCCCGTGTCTCTCTCCTGTTAGCCCCCACCCCGCGGTCATGCCCCGTGTCTCCCTGCTGTTGCCCCCACCCCCCGCTCATGCCCAGTGTCTCTCTCCTGTTATCCCCACCTCCCTCTCATGCCCCGTGTCTCTCTCATGTTGCCTCCATCCCCCGGTCATGCCATGTGTCTCCCTGCTGTTGCCCCCCACCCCCTGCTCATGCCCTGTGTCTCTCTCCTGTTGCCCCCCACCCCCTTGTCATGCCCCGTTTCTCCCTGTTGTTGCCCCACCCCCTGCTCATGCCCTGTGTCTCCCTGCTGTTGCCCCCACGCCCCGCTTATGCCCCGTGTCTCTCTCCTGTTACCCCCACCCCTGCTCATGCACTGTGTTTCCCTGCTGTTGCCCCCTGCCCCCCTGGTCATGCCGCGTGTCTCCCTGTTGTTGCCCCCCAACCCCCACTCATGCACCGTGTCTCTCTCCTGTTAGCCCCCACCCCGCGGTCATGCCCCGTATCTCCCTGCTGTTGCCCCCCACCCCCTGCTCATGCCCTGTGTCTCTCTCCTGTTACCCCCACCTCCCTCTCATGCCCCGTGTCTCTCTCATGTTGCCCCCACCCCCCCGGTCATGCCCTGTGTCTCCCTGCTGTTGCCCCCCACCCCCGCTCATGCCCTGTGTCTCTCTCCTGTTGCCCCCATCCCCCTTGTCATGCCCCGTGTCTCCCTGTTGTTGCCCATATCCCTGCTCACGCCCCGTGTCTCTCTCCTGTTACCCCCCACCCCCCTCTCATGCCCCCTGTCTCTCTCCTGTTGCCCCCCACCCCCTGGTCATGCCCTGTGTCTCCCTGCTGTTGCCCCCCACCCATGCTCATGCCCTGTGTCTCTCTCCTGTTGCCCCCTACCCCCGGTCATGCCCCATGTCTCCCTGCTGTTGCCCCCCACCTCCCAGTCATGCCACGCGTCTCCCTGCTGTTGCCCCCACCTCCCGCTCATGCCCCGTGTCTCTCTCCTGTTACCCCCCACCCCCGCTCATGCCCCATGTCTCCCTGCTGTTGCCCCCCACCGCCCGATCATGCCCTGTGTCTCCCTGCTGTTGCCCCCACCCCCGGTTACGCCCCGTGTCTCTATCCTGTTACCCCCACCCCCGCTCATGCACTGTGTCTCCCTGCTGTTGCCCCCACCCCCCGGTCATGCCCCGTGTCTCCCTGTTGTTGCCCCCCAACCCCTGCTCATGCCCCGTGTCTCTCTCCTGTTAGCCCCCACCCCGCGGTCATGCCCCGTGTCTCCCTGCTGTTGCCCCCCACCCCCCGCTCATGCCCAGTGTCTCTCTCCTGTTATCCCCACCTCCCTCTCATGCCCCGTGTCTCTCTCATGTTGCCCCCACCCCCCGGTCATGCCCTGTGTCTCCCTGCTGTTGCTCCCCACCCCCTGCTCATGCCCTGTGTCTCTCTCCTGTTGACCCCCACCCCCTTGTCATGCCCCGTTTCTCCCTGTTGTTGCCCCACCCCCTGCTCATGCCCCGTGTCTCTCTCCTGTTACCCCCCACCCCCCTCTCATGGCCCGTGTCTCTCTCCTGTTGCCCCCCACACCCTGGTCATGCCCGGTGTCTCCCTGCTGTTGCCCCCCACCCCCGGTCATGCCCCATGTCTCCCTGCTGTTTCCCCCCACCTCCCGCTCATGCCCCGTGTCTCTCTCCTGTTGCCCCCCACCCCCCGCTCATGCCCTGTGTCTATATCCTGTTACCCCCACCCCCCGCTCATGCCCCGTGTCTCTCTCCTGTTACCCCTCACCCCCCGCTCATGCCCTGTGTCTCTCTCCTGTCTGGTTGCCCCCACCCCCGCTCATGCCCTGTGTCTCCCTGTTGTTGCCCCCCACCCTCCGCTCATGCCCCGTGTCTTCCTACTGTTGCCCCCCACCCACCACTCATGCCCTGTGTCTCTATCCTGTTACCCCCCACCTCCCCTCTCATGCCCCGTGTCTCTCTCCTGTTACCCCCCACCCCCCTCTCATGCCCCGTGTCTCTCTCCTGTTACCCCCTCTCATGCCCCGTGTCTCTCTCCTGTTGCCCCCCACCCCCCAGTCATGCCCTGTGTCTCCCTGCTGTTGACCTCACCCCCCGCTCATGCCCCGTGTCTCTCTCCTGTTACCTCCCACCCCCCGCTCATGCCCCGTGTTTCCCTGCTGTTGCCCGCCACCCCCGGTCATGCCCTGTGTCTCCCTGCTGTTGCCCCCACACCCGCTTATGCCCTGTGTCTCTCTCCTGTTACCCCCACCCCTGCTCATGCACTGTGTCTCCCTGCTGTTGCCCCCCAACCCCTTGGTCATGCCGCGTGTCTCCCTGTTGTTGCCCCCCATTCCCCACTCATGCCCCATGTCTCTCTCCTGTTAGCCCCCACCCCGCGGTCATGCCCCGTGTCTCCCTGCTGTTGCCCCCCACCCCCTGCTCATGCCCCATGTCTCTCTCCTGTCACCCCCACCTCCCTCTCATGCCCCGTGTCTCTCTCATGTTGCCCCCACCCCCCCGGTCATGCCCTGTGTCTCCCTGCTGTTGCCCCCCACCCCAGCTCATGCCCCATGTCTCTCTTCTGTTGCCCCCCACCCCCTTGTCATGCCCCGTGTCTCCCTGTTGTTGCCCTTACCCCTGCTCATGCCCCATGTCTCTCTCCTGTTACCCCCACCCCCCTCTCATGCCCCGTGTCATTCTCCTGTTGCCCCCCACCCCCCGGTCATGCCCCGTGTCTCCCTGATGTTGCCCCCACCCGTGCTCATGCCTGTGTCTCTCTCCTGTTGCCCCCTACCTCCCGGTCATGCCTCATGTCTCCCTGCTGTTGCCCCCCACCTCCCAGTCATGCCACGTGTCTCCCTGCTGTTGCCCCCACCCCCCGCTCATGCCCCGTGTCTCTCTCCTGTTACCCCCCACCCCCGCTCATGCCCCGTGTCTCCCTGCTGTTGCCCCCCACCCCCCGGTCATGCCCTGTGTCTCCCTGCTGTTGCCCCCACCCCCCGGTCATGCCCCGTGTCTCCCTGTTGTTGCCCCCCAACCCCTGCTCATGCCCCGTGTCTCTCTCCTGTTAGCCCCCACCCCGTGGTCATGCCCCGTGTCTCCCTGCTGTTGCCCCCCACCCCGCACTCATGCCCTGTGTATCTCTCCTGTTACCCCCCACCCCCCGGTCATGCCCCGTGTCTCCCTGTTGTTGCCCCCCACCCCCGCTCATGCCCCGTGTCTCTCTCCTGTTCCCCCCACCCCTGCTCATGCCTCGTGTCTCACCTGTTGTTGCCCCCCACCCCCCGCTCATGCCCTGTGTCTCTCTCCTGTTACTCCCCACCCCCTCTTATGCCCCGTGTCTCCCTCCTGTTGCCCCACACCCCAGGCTCATGCCCCGTGTCTCTCTTCTGTTACCCCCCAGCCCCCGGTCATGCCCCGTGTCTCCCTGCTGTTGCCCCCCACCACCTGCTCATGCCCCGTGTCTCTCTCCTGTTACTCCCCACCCCCTCTTATGCCCCGTGTCTCCCTCCCGTTGCCCCCCACCCCAGGCTCATGCCCCGTGTCTCTCTTCTGTTACCCCCCAGCCCCCGGTCATGCCCCGTGTCTCCCTGCTGTTGCCCCCCACCCCCAGCTCATGCCCCGTGTCTCCCTCGTGTTCCCCCCACCCCCCGCTCATGCCCGTGTCTCCCTGCTGTTGCCCACCACCCTCCGCTCATGCCTGTGTCTCCCTGCTGTTGCCCCAACCCCTGCTCATGCCCTGTGTCTCTATCCTGTTAGCCCCCACCTCCCCTCTCATGCCCCGTGTCTCTCTCCTGTTACCCCCACCCCCTCTCATGCTCCGTGTCTCTCTCCTGTTACCCCCACCCCCCTCTCATGCCCCGCGTCTCTCTCCTGTTGCCCCCCACCCCCCAGTCATGCCCCGTGTCTCCCTGCTGTTGCCCTCACCCCCGCTCATGCCCCGTGTCTCTCTCCTGTTACCCCCCACCCCCCGCTCATGCCCCGTATCGACCTGCTGTTGCCCCACACCCCCGGTCATGCCCTGTGTCTCCCTGCTGTTGCCCCCACCCCCCGCTTATGCCCCGTGTCTCTCTCCTGTTACCCCCACCCCTGCTCATGCACTGTGTCTCCCTGCTGTTGCCCCCACCCCCCTGGTCATGCCGCGTGCCTCCCTGTTGTTGCCCCCCAACCCCCACTCATGCCCCGTGTCTCTCTCCTGTTAGCCCCCACCCCGCGGTCATGCCCCGTGTCTCCCTGCTGTTGCCCCCCACCCCCTGCTCATGCCCTGTGTCTCTCTCCTGTTACCCCCACCTCCCTCTCATGCCCCGTGTCTCTCTCATGTTGCCCCCACCCCCCCGGTCATGCCCTGTGTCTCCCTGCTGTTGCCCCCCACCCCCGCTCATGCCCCGTGTCTCTCTCCTGTTGCCCCCCACCCCCTTGTCATGCCCCGTGTTTCCCTGTTGTTGCCCCTACCCCTGCTCATGCCCCGTGTCTCTCTCCTGTTACCCCCCACCCCCCTCTCATGCCCCGTGTCTCTCTCCTGTTGCCCCCCACCCCCCGGTCATGCCCCGTGTCTCCCTGCTGTTGCCCCCCACCCCTGCTCATGCCCTGTGTCTCCCTCCTGTTGCCCCTAGCCCCCAGTCATGCCCCATGTCTCCCTGCTGTTGCCCCCCACCTCCCAGTCATGCCACATGTCTCCCTGCTGTTGCCCCCACCTCCCGCTCATGCCCCGTGTCTCTCTCCTGTTACCCCCCACCCCCACTCATGCCCTGTGTCTCCCTGCTGTTGCCCCCCACCCCCTGATCATGCCCTATGTCTCCCTGCTGTTGCCCCCACCCCCGCTTACGCCCCGTGTCTCTCTCCTGTTACCCCCACCCCCGATCATGCACTGTGTCTCCCTGCTGTTGCCCCCACCCCCGGTCATGCCCCCTGTCTCCCTGTTGTTGCCCCCCAACCCCTGCTCATGCCCCGTGTCTTTCTCCTGTTAGCCCCCACCCCGCGGTCATGCCCCGTGTCTCCCTGCTGTTGCCCCCCACCCCCACTCATGCCCCGTGTCTCTCTCCTGTTCCCCCCACCCCTGCTCATGCCTCGTGTCTCACCTGTTGTTGCCCCCGACCCCCCGCTTATGCCCCGTGTCTCCCTCCTGTTGCCCCCCACCCCAGGCTCATGCCCCGTGTCTCTCTTCTGTTACCCCCCAGCCCCCGGTCATGCCCCGTGTCTCCCTGCTGTTGCCCCCCACCCCCTGCTCATGCCCTGTGTCTCTCTCCTGTTACTCCACACCCCCTCTTATGCCCCGTGTCTCCCTCCCGTTGCCCCCCACCCCAGGCTCATGCCCCGTGTCTCTCTTCTGTTACCCCCCAGCCCCCGGTCATGCCCCGTGTCTCCCTGCTGTTGCCCCCCACCCCCAGCTCATGCCCCGTGTCTCCCTCGTGTTCCCCCCACCCCCCGCTCATGCCCGTGTCTCCCTGCTGTTGCCCACCACCCTCCGCTCATGCCTGTGTCTCCCTGCTGTTGCCCCAACCCCCGCTCATGCCCTGTGTCTCTATCCTGTTAGCCCCCACCTCCCCTCTCATGCCCCGTGTCTCTCTCCTGTTACCCCCACCCCCTCTCATGCCCCGTGTCTCTCTCCTGTTACCCCCACCGCACTCTCATGTCCCGCGTCTCTCTCCTGTTGCCCCCCACCCCCATTCATGCACCGTGTCTCCCTGCTGTTGCCCTCACCCCCGCTCATGCCCCGTGTCTCTCTCCTGTTACCCCCCACCCCCCGCTCATGCCCCGTATCGACCTGCTGTTGCCCCACACCCCCGGTCATGCCCTGTGTCTCCCTGCTGTTGCCCCCACCCCCCGCTTATGCCCCGTGTCTCTCTCCTGTTACCCCCACCCCTGCTCATGCACTGTGTCTCCCTGCTGTTGCCCCCACCCCCCTGGTCATGCCGCGTGCCTCCCTGTTGTTGCCCCCCAACCCCCACTCATGCCCCGTGTCTCTCTCCTGTTAGCCCCCACCCCGCGGTCATGCCCCGTGTCTCCCTGCTGTTGCTACCCACCCCCTGCTCATGCCCTGTGTCTCTCTCCTGTTACCCCCACCTCCCTCTCATGCCCCGTGTCTCTCTCATGTTGCCCCCACCCCCCCGGTCATGCCCTGTGTCTCCCTGCTGTTGCCCCCCACCCCCGCTCATGCCCCGTGTCTCTCTCCTGTTGCCCCCCACCCCCTTGTCATGCCCCGTGTCTCCCTGTTGTTGCCCCTACCCCTGCTCATGCCCCGTGTCTCTCTCCTGTTACCCCCCACCCCCCTCTCATGCCCCGTGTCTCTCTCCTGTTGCCCCCCACCCCCCGGTCATGCCCCGTGTCTCCCTGCTGTTGCCCCCCACCCCTGCTCATGCCCTGTGTCTCCCTCCTGTTGCCCCTAGCCCCCAGTCATGCCCCATGTCTCCCTGCTGTTGCCCCCCACCTCCCAGTCATGCCACATGTCTCCCTGCTGTTGCCCCCACCTCCCGCTCATGCCCCGTGTCTCTCTCCTGTTACCCCCCACCCCCACTCATGCCCTGTGTCTCCCTGCTGTTGCCCCCCACCCCCCGATCATGCCCTATGTCTCCCTGCTGTTGCCCCCACCCCCGCTTACGCCCCGTGTCTCTCTCCTGTTACCCCCACCCCCGATCATGCACTGTGTCTCCCTGCTGTTGCCCCCACCCCCGGTCATGCCCCCTGTCTCCCTGTTGTTGCCCCCCAACCCCTGCTCATGCCCCGTGTCTTTCTCCTGTTAGCCCCCACCCCGCGGTCATGCCCCGTGTCTCCCTGCTGTTGCCCCCCACCCCCCGCTCATGCCCCGTGTCTCTCTCCTGTTGCCCCCCACCCCCTTGTCATGCCCCGTGTCTCTATCCTGTTAGCCCCCACCTCCCCTCTCATGCCCCGTGTCTCTCTCCTGTTACCCCCACCCCCTCTCATGCCCCGTGTCTCTCTCCTGTTACCCCCACCGCACTCTCATGTCCCGCGTCTCTCTCCTGTTGCCCCCCACCCCCATTCATGCACCGTGTCTCCCTGCTGTTGCCCTCACCCCCGCTCATGCCCCGTGTCTCTCTCCTGTTACCCCCCACCCCCCGCTCATGCCCCGTATCGACCTGCTGTTGCCCCACACCCCCGGTCATGCCCTGTGTCTCCCTGCTGTTGCCCCCACCCCCCGCTTATGCCCCGTGTCTCTCTCCTGTTACCCCCACCCCTGCTCATGCACTGTGTCTCCCTGCTGTTGCCCCCACCCCCCTGGTCATGCCGCGTGCCTCCCTGTTGTTGCCCCCCAACCCCCACTCATGCCCCGTGTCTCTCTCCTAATAGCCCCCACCCCGCGGTCATGCCCCGTGTCTCCCTGCTGTTGCTACCCACCCCCTGCTCATGCCCTGTGTCTCTCTCCTGTTACCCCCACCTCCCTCTCATGCCCCGTGTCTCTCTCATGTTGCCCCCACCCCCCCGGTCATGCCCTGTGTCTCCCTGCTGTTGCCCCCCACCCCCGCTCATGCCCCGTGTCTCTCTCCTGTTGCCCCCCACCCCCTTGTCATGCCCCGTGTCTCCCTGTTGTTGCCCCTACCCCTGCTCATGCCCCGTGTCTCTCTCCTGTTACCCCCCACCCCCCTCTCATGCCCCGTGTCTCTCTCCTGTTGCCCCCCACCCCCCGGTCATGCCCCGTGTCTCCCTGCTGTTGCCCCCCACCCCTGCTCATGCCCTGTGTCTCCCTCCTGTTGCCCCTAGCCCCCAGTCATGCCCCATGTCTCCCTGCTGTTGCCCCCCACCTCCCAGTCATGCCACATGTCTCCCTGCTGTTGCCCCCACCTCCCGCTCATGCCCCGTGTCTCTCTCCTGTTACCCCCCACCCCCACTCATGCCCTGTGTCTCCCTGCTGTTGCCCCCCACCCCCCGATCATGCCCTATGTCTCCCTGCTGTTGCCCCCACCCCCGCTTACGCCCCGTGTCTCTCTCCTGTTACCCCCACCCCCGATCATGCACTGTGTCTCCCTGCTGTTGCCCCCACCCCCGGTCATGCCCCCTGTCTCCCTGTTGTTGCCCCCCAACCCCTGCTCATGCCCCGTGTCTTTCTCCTGTTAGCCCCCACCCCGCGGTCATGCCCCGTGTCTCCCTGCTGTTGCCCCCCACCCCCCGCTCATGCCCCGTGTCTCTCTCCTGTTGCCCCCCACCCCCTTGTCATGCCCCGTGTCTCCCTGCTGTTACCCCCCACCCCCCTCTCATGGCCCGTGTCTCTCTCCTGTTGCCCCCCACACCCTGATCATGCCCCGTGTCTCCCTGCTGTTGCCCCCCACCCCCGCTCATGCCCTGTGTCTCTCTCCTGTTGCCCCCCACGCCCCGTTCATGCCCCATGTCTCCCTGCTGTTTCCTCCCACCTCCCGCTCATGCCCCGTGTCTCTCTCATGTTCCCCCCACCCCCTGGTTATGCCCGTGTCTCCCGGCTGTTGCCCCCACACCCGCTCATGCCCCGTGTCTCTCTCCTGTTACCCCTCACCCCCTGCTTATGCCCATGTCTCTCTCCTGGTGCTCCCCACCCCCCGCTCATGCCCTGTGTCTTTCTCCTGTTACCCCCCACCCCCCGCTCATGCCCCGTGTCTCTCTCCTGTTTCCCCCACCCCCGCTCATGCCCCGTGTCTCTCTCCTGTTGCCCCCCACCCCCGTCTAATGCTCTGTGTCTCCCTGCTGTTGCCCCCACCCCCTCTCATGCCCCGTGTCTCTCTCCTGTTACCCTCCACCCCCCTCTCATGCCCTGTGTCTCTCTCCTGTCACACCCCACCCCTCTCTCATGCCCCGTGTCTCTCTCCTTTTACCCCCCACCCCCCTCTCATGCCCCCTGTCTCTCTCCTGTTGCACCCCACACCCGGTCATGCCCTGTGTCTCCCTGCTATTGCCCCCCACCCCCTGCTCATGCCCCATGTCTCTCCCCTGTTACTCCCCACCCCCCGCTCATGCCCTGTGTTTCCCTGCTGTTCCCCCCACCCCCCGGTCATGCCCCGTGTCTCCCTGCCATTGCCCCCCACCCCCCGCTCATGCCCCATGTCTCCCTGCTGTTGCCCCCCACCCCCCGCTCATCCCCCGTGTCTCTCTCCTGTTACCCCCACCCCCCTCTCATGCCCCGTGTCTTTCTTGTGTTCCCCCCACCCCCGCTCATGCCCCGTGTCTCCCTGCTGTTGCCCCCACCCCCCTCTCATGCCCCATGTCTCTCTCCTGTTACCCCCCACCCCCTCTCATGCCCCGTGTCTCTCTCCTGTTGCCCCCCACCCCCCAGTCATGCCCCGTGTCTCCCTGCTGTTGCCCTCACCCCTGCTCATGCCCCGTGTCTCTCTCCTGTTACCCCCCACACCCCGCGCATGCCCCGTGTCTCCCTGCTGTTGCCCCCCACCCCCGGTCATGCCCTGTGTCTCTCTCCTGTTACCCCCACCTCCCTCTCATGCCCCGTGTCTCTCTCATGTTGCCCCCACCCCCCGGTCATGCCCTGTGTCTCCCTGCTGTTGCCCCCCACCCCCGCTCATGCCCCGTGTCTCTCTCCTGTTGCCCCCCACCCCTTGTCATGCCCCGTGTCTCCCTGTTGTTGCCCCTACCCCTGCTCATGCCCCGTGTCTCTCTCCTGTTACTCCCCACCCCCCTCTCATGCCCCGTGTCTCTCCTGTTGCCCCCCACCCCCCGGTCATGCCCCGTGTCTCCCTGCTGTTGCCCCCCACCCCTGCTCATGCCCTGTGTCTCTATCCTGTTGCCCCCTACCCCCGGTCATGCCCCATGTCTCCCTGCTGTTGCCCCCCACCTCCCAGTCATGCCACGTGTCTCCCTGCTGTTGCCCCCCACCTCCCAGTCATGCCACGTGTCTCCCTGCTGTTGCGCCCACCTCCCGCTCATGCCCCGTGTCTCTCTCCTGTTACCCCCCACCAACGCTCATGCCCCGTGGTCTCCCTGCTGTTGCCCCCCACCCCCCGATCATGCCCTGTGTCTCCCTGCTGTTGCCCCCACCCCCGCTTACGCCCCGTGTCTCTCTCATGTTACCCCCACCCCCGCTCATGCACTGTGTCTCCCTGCTGTTGCCCCCACCCCCGGTCATGCCCCGTGTCTCCCTGTTGTTGCCCCCCAACCCCTGCTCATGCCCCATGTCTTTCTCCTGTTAGCCCCCTCCCCGCGGTCATGCCCCGTGTCTCCCTGCTGTTGCCCCCCCCGCTCATGCCCCGTGTCTCTCTCCTGTTATCCCCACCTCCCTCTCATGCCCCGTGTCTCTCTCATGTTGCCCCCACCCCCCGGTCATGCCCTGTGTCTCCCTGCTGTTGCCCCCCACCCCCGCTACCCTGTGTCTCTCTCCTGTTGCCCCCCACCCCCTTGTCATGCCCCGTGTCTCCCCGTTGTTGCCCCACCCCCTGCTCATGCCCCGTGTCTCTCTCCTGTTACCCCCCACCCCCCTCTCATGCCCCGTGTCTCTCTCCTGTTGCCCCCCACCCCCCAGTCATGCCCCGTGTCTCCCTGCTGTTGCCCTCACCCCCGCTCATGCCCCGTGTCTCTCTCCTGTTACCCCCCACACCCCGCGCATGCCCCGTGTCTCCCTGCTGTTGCCCCCCACCCCCGGTCATGCCCTGTGTCTCTCTCCTGTTACCCCCACCTCCCTCTCATGCCCCGTGTCTCTCTCATGTTGCCCCCACCCCCCGGTCATGCCCTGTGTCTCCCTGCTGTTGCCCCCCACCCCCGCTCATGCCCCGTGTCTCTCTCCTGTTGCCCCCCACCCCCTTGTCATGCCCCGTGTCTCCCTGTTGTTGCCCCTACCCCTGCTCATGCCCCGTGTCTCTCTCCTGTTACTCCCCACCCCCCTCTCATGCCCCGTGTCTCTCCTGTTGCCCCCCACCCCCGGTCATGCCCCGTGTCTCCCTGCTGTTGCCCCCCACCCCTGCTCATGCCCTGTGTCTCTATCCTGTTGCCCCCTACCCCCGGTCATGCCCCATGTCTCCCTGCTGTTGCCCCCCACCTCCCAGTCATGCCACGTGTCTCCCTGCTGTTGCCCCCCACCTCCCAGTCATGCCACGTGTCTCCCTGCTGTTGCGCCCACCTCCCGCTCATGCCCCGTGTCTCTCTCCTGTTACCCCCCACCAACGCTCATGCCCCGTGTCTCCCTGCTGTTGCCCCCCACCCCCCGATCATGCCCTGTGTCTCCCTGCTGTTGCCCCCACCCCCGCTTACGCCCCGTGTCTCTCTCATGTTACCCCCACCCCCGCTCATGCACTGTGTCTCCCTGCTGTTGCCCCCACCCCCGGTCATGCCCCGTGTCTCCCTGTTGTTGCCCCCCAACCCCTGCTCATGCCCCATGTCTTTCTCCTGTTAGCCCCCTCCCCGCGGTCATGCCCCGTGTCTCCCTGCTGTTGCCCCCCCCGCTCATGCCCCGTGTCTCTCTCCTGTTATCCCCACCTCCCTCTCATGCCCCGTGTCTCTCTCATGTTGCCCCCACCCCCCGGTCATGCCCTGTGTCTCCCTGCTGTTGCCCCCCACCCCCGCTACCCTGTGTCTCTCTCCTGTTGCCCCCCACCCCCTTGTCATGCCCCGTGTCTCCCCGTTGTTGCCCCACCCCCTGCTCATGCCCCGTGTCTCTCTCCTGTTACCCCCCACCCCCCTCTCATGGCCCGTGTCTCTCTCCTGTTGCCCCCCACACCCTGGTCAAGTCCCGTGTCTCCCTGCTGTTGCCCCCCAACCCTGCTCATGCCCTGTGTCTCTCTCCTGTTGCCCCCCACCCCCCGTTCATGCCCCATGTCTCCCTGCTGTTTCCCCCCACCTCCCGCTCATGCCCCGTGTCTCTCTCATGTTCCCCCCACCCCCTGGTTATGCCCGTGTCTCCCGGCTGTTGCCCCCACACCCGCTCATGCCCCGTGTCTCTCTCCTGTTACCCCTCACCCCCCACTCATGCCCGTGTCTCTCTCCTGTTGCTCCCCACCCCCCGCTTATGCCCTGTGTCTCTCTCCTGTTACCCCCCACCCCCCTCTTATGCCCCGTGTCTCCCTCCTGTTGCCCCCCACCTCCTGCTCATACCCCGTGTCTCTCTCCTGTTACCCCTGACCCCCCGGTCATGCCCGTGTCTCCCTGCTGTTGCCCTCCACCCCCCGCTCATGCCCCGTGTCTCCCTGCTGTTGCCCCCCACCCCCACTCATGCTCCATGTATCTTTCCTGTTGCCCCCAGCCCCCGGTCATGCCCGTGTCTCCCTGCTGTTGCCCCCCACTCATGCCCCGTGTCTTTCTCCTGTTGTCCCCCCGCTCATGCCCCATGTCTCCCTGCTGTTGCCCCTCACCCCCCGCTCATGCCCCATGTCTCTCTTCTGTTACCCCCACCCCCCTCTCATGCTCCGTGTCTACCTCGTGTTCCCCCCACCCCCCGCTCATGCCCCATGTCTCCCTGCTGTTGACCCACACCCACCGCTCATGCCCCGTCTCTCCCTGCTGTTGTCCCCCACCCCCTGCTCATGCCCCGTGTCTCTCTCCTGTTAACCCCCACCTCCCTCTCATGCCCTGTGTCTCTCTCCTGTTACCCCCCACCCCCCTCTCATGCCCCGTCTATCTCTCCTGTTACCCCCCGCTCATGCCCCGTGTCTCCCTCGTGTTCCGCCCACTCCCGCTCATGCCCTTTGTCTCCCTGCTGTTGCCCCCACCCTCTGCTCATACCCCGTGTCTCCCTGCTGTTGCCTCCCGCTCATGCCCCATTTCTCTCTCCTGTTACCCCCTCAACCTCCTCTCATGCCCAGTGTCTCTCTCCTGTTACTCCCTCCCCCCTCTCATGCCCCGTGTCTCTATCATGTTCCCCCCACCCCCCTCTCATGCCCCCTGTCTCTCTCCTGTTGCACCCCACACCCGGTCATGCCCTGTGTCTCCCTGCTATTGCCCCCCACCCCCTGCTCATGCCCCATGTCTCTCCCCTGTTACTCCCCACCCCCCGCTCATGCCCTGTGTTTCCCTGCTGTTCCCCCCACCCCCCGGTCATGCCCCGTGTCTCCCTGCCATTGCCCCCCACCCCCCGCTCATGCCCCATGTCTCCCTGCTGTTGCCCCCCACCCCCCGCTCATCCCCCGTGTCTCTCTCCTGTTACCCCCACCCCCCTCTCATGCCCCGTGTCTTTCTTGTGTTCCCCCCACCCCCGCTCATGCCCCGTGTCTCCCTGCTGTTGCCCCCACCCCCCTCTCATGCCCCATGTCTCTCTCCTGTTACCCCCCACCCCCTCTCATGCCCCGTGTCTCTCTCCTGTTGCCCCCCACCCCCCAGTCATGCCCCGTGTCTCCCTGCTGTTGCCCTCACCCCTGCTCATGCCCCGTGTCTCTCTCCTGTTACACCCCACACCCCGCGCATGCCCCGTGTCTCCCTGCTGTTGCCCCCCACCCCCGGTCATGCCCTGTGTCTCTCTCCTGTTACCCCCACCTCCCTCTCATGCCCCGTGTCTCTCTCATGTTGCCCCCACCCCCCGGTCATGCCCTGTGTCTCCCTGCTGTTGCCCCCCACCCCCGCTCATGCCCCGTGTCTCTCTCCTGTTGCCCCCCACCCCCTTGTCATGCCCCGTGTCTCCCTGTTGTTGCCCCTACCCCTGCTCATGCCCCGTGTCTCTCTCCTGTTACTCCCCACCCCCCTCTCATGCCCCGTGTCTCTCCTGTTGCCCCCCACCCCCCGGTCATGCCCCGTGTCTCCCTGCTGTTGCCCCCCACCCCTGCTCATGCCCTGTGTCTCTATCCTGTTGCCCCCTACCCCCGGTCATGCCACATGTCTCCCTGCTGTTGCCCCCCACCTCCCAGTCATGCCACGTGTCTCCCTGCTGTTGCCCCCCACCTCCCAGTCATGCCACGTGTCTCCCTGCTGTTGCGCCCACCTCCCGCTCATGCCCCGTGTCTCTCTCCTGTTACCCCCCACCAACGCTCATGCCCCGTGTCTCCCTGCTGTTGCCCCCCACCCCCCGATCATGCCCTGTGTCTTCCTGCTGTTGCCCCCACCCCCACTTACGCCCCGTGTCTCTCTCATGTTACCCCCACCCCCGCTCATGCACTGTGTCTCCCTGCTGTTGCCCCCACCCCCGGTCATGCCCCGTGTCTCCCTGTTGTTGCCCCCCAACCCCTGCTCATGCCCCATGTCTTTCTCCTGTTAGCCCCCTCCCCGCGGTCATGCCCCGTGTCTCCCTGCTGTTGCCCCCCCCCGCTCATGCCCCGTGTCTCTCTCCTGTTATCCCCACCTCCCTCTCATGCCCCGTGTCTCTCTCATGTTGCCCCCACCCCCCGGTCATGCCCTGTGTCTCCCTGCTGTTGCCCCCCACCCCCGCTACCCTGTGTCTCTCTCCTGTTGCCCCTCACCCCCTTGTCATGCCCCGTGTCTCCCTGTTGTTGCCCCACCCCCTGCTCATGCCCCGTGTCTCTCTCCTGTTACCCCCCACCCCCCTCTCATGGCCCGTGTCTCTCTCCTGTTGCCCCCCACACCCTGGTCAAGTCCCGTGTCTCCCTGCTGTTGCCCCCCAACCCTGCTCATGCCCTGTGTCTCTCTCCTGTTGCCCCCCACCCCCCGTTCATGCCCCATGTCTCCCTGCTGTTTCCCCCCACCTCCCGCTCATGCCCCGTGTCTCTCTCATGTTCCCCCCACCCCCTGGTTATGCCCGTGTCTCCCGGCTGTTGCCCCCACACCCGCTCATGCCCCGTGTCTCTCTCCTGTTACCCCTCACCCCCCACTCATGCCCGTGTCTCTCTCCTGTTGCTCCCCACCCCCCGCTTATGCCCTGTGTCTCTCTCCTGTTACCCCCCACCCCCCTCTTATGCCCCGTGTCTCCCTCCTGTTGCCCCCCACCTCCTGCTCATACCCCGTGTCTCTCTCCTGTTACCCCTGACCCCCCGGTCATGCCCGTGTCTCCCTGCTGTTGCCCTCCACCCCCCGCTCATGCCCCGTGTCTCCCTGCTGTTGCCCCCCACCCCCCACTCATGCTCCATGTATCTTTCCTGTTGCCCCCAGCCCCCGGTCATGCCCGTGTCTCCCTGCTGTTGCCCCCCACTCATGCCCCGTGTCTTTCTCCTGTTGTCCCCCCGCTCATGCCCCATGTCTCCCTGCTGTTGCCCCTCACCCCCCGCTCATGCCCCATGTCTCTCTTCTGTTACCCCCACCCCCCTCTCATGCTCCGTGTCTACCTCGTGTTCCCCCCACCCCCCGCTCATGCCCCATGTCTCCCTGCTGTTGACCCACACCCACCGCTCATGCCCCGTCTCTCCCTGCTGTTGTCCCCCACCCCCTGCTCATGCCCCGTGTCTCTCTCCTGTTAACCCCCACCTCCCTCTCATGCCCTGTGTCTCTCTCCTGTTACCCCCCACCCCCCTCTCATGCCCCGTCTATCTCTCCTGTTACCCCCCGCTCATGCCCCGTGTCTCCCTCGTGTTCCGCCCACTCCCGCTCATGCCCTTTGTCTCCCTGCTGTTGCCCCCACCCTCTGCTCATGCCCCGTGTCTCCCTGCTGTTGCCTCCCGCTCATGCCCCATTTCTCTCTCCTGTTACCCCCTCAACCTCCTCTCATGCCCAGTGTCTCTCTCCTGTTACTCCCTCCCCCCTCTCATGCCCCGTGTCTCTATCATGTTCCCCCCACCCCCCTCTCATGCCCCCTGTCTCTCTCCTGTTGCACCCCACACCCGGTCATGCCCTGTGTCTCCCTGCTATTGCCCCCCACCCCCTGCTCATGCCCCATGTCTCTCCCCTGTTACTCCCCACCCCCCGCTCATGCCCTGTGTTTCCCTGCTGTTCCCCCCACCCCCCGGTCATGCCCCGTGTCTCCCTGCCATTGCCCCCCACCCCCCGCTCATGCCCCATGTCTCCCTGCTGTTGCCCCCCACCCCCCGCTCATCCCCCGTGTCTCTCTCCTGTTACCCCCACCCCCCTCTCATGCCCCGTGTCTTTCTTGTGTTCCCCCCACCCCCGCTCATGCCCCGTGTCTCCCTGCTGTTGCCCCCACCCCCCTCTCATGCCCCATGTCTCTCTCCTGTTACCCCCCACCCCCTCTCATGCCCCGTGTCTCTCTCCTGTTGCCCCCCACCCCCCAGTCATGCCCCGTGTCTCCCTGCTGTTGCCCTCACCCCCGCTCATGCCCCGTGTCTCTCTCCTGTTACCCCCCACACCCCGCGCATGCCCCGTGTCTCCCTGCTGTTGCCCCCCACCCCCGGTCATGCCCTGTGTCTCTCTCCTGTTACCCCACCTCCCTCTCATGCCCCGTGTCTCTCTCATGTTGCCCCCACCCCCCGGTCATGCCCTGTGTCTCCCTGCTGTTGCCCCCCACCCCCGCTCATGCCCCGTGTCTCTCTCCTGTTGCCCCCCACCCCCTTGTCATGCCCCGTGTCTCCCTGTTGTTGCCCCTACCCCTGCTCATGCCCCGTGTCTCTCTCCTGTTACTCCCCACCCCCCTCTCATGCCCCGTGTCTCTCCTGTTGCCCCCCACCCCCCGGTCATGCCCCGTGTCTCCCTGCTGTTGCCCCCCACCCCTGCTCATGCCCTGTGTCTCTATCCTGTTGCCCCCTACCCCCGGTCATGCCCCATGTCTCCCTGCTGTTGCCCCCCACCTCCCAGTCATGCCACGTGTCTCCCTGCTGTTGCCCCCCACCTCCCAGTCATGCCACGTGTCTCCCTGCTGTTGCGCCCACCTCCCGCTCATGCCCCGTGTCTCTCTCCTGTTACCCCCACCAACGCTCATGCCCCGTGTCTCCCTGCTGTTGCCCCCCACCCCCCGATCATGCCCTGTGTCTCCCTGCTGTTGCCCCCACCCCCACTTACGCCCCGTGTCTCTCTCATGTTACCCCCACCCCCGCTCATGCACTGTGTCTCCCTGCTGTTGCCCCCACCCCCGGTCATGCCCCGTGTCTCCCTGTTGTTGCCCCCCAACCCCTGCTCATGCCCCATGTCTTTCTCCTGTTAGCCCCCTCCCCGCGGTCATGCCCCGTGTCTCCCTGCTGTTGCTCCCCCCGCTCATGCCCCGTGTCTCTCTCCTGTTATCCCCACCTCCCTCTCATGCCCCGTGTCTCTCTCATGTTGCCCCCACCCCCCGGTCATGCCCTGTGTCTCCCTGCTGTTGCCCCCCACCCCCGCTACCCTGTGTCTCTCTCCTGTTGCCCCCCACCCCCTTGTCATGCCCCGTGTCTCCCTGTTGTTGCCCCACCCCCTGCTCATGCCCCGTGTCTCTCTCCTGTTACCCCCCACCCCCCTCTCATGGCCCGTGTCTCTCTCCTGTTGCCCCCCACACCCTGGTCAAGTCCCGTGTCTCCCTGCTGTTGCCCCCCAACCCTGCTCATGCCCTGTGTCTCTCTCCTGTTGCCCCCCACCCCCCGTTCATGCCCCATGTCTCCCTGCTGTTTCCCCCCACCTCCCGCTCATGCCCCGTGTCTCTCTCATGTTCCCGCCACCCCCTGGTTATGCCCGTGTCTCCCGGCTGTTGCCCCCACACCCGCTCATGCCCCGTGTCTCTCTCCTGTTACCCCTCACCCCCCACTCATGCCCGTGTCTCTCTCCTGTTGCTCCCCACCCCCCGCTTATGCCCTGTGTCTCTCTCCTGTTACCCCCCACCCCCCTCTTATGCCCCGTGTCTCCCTCCTGTTGCCCCCCACGTCCTGCTCATACCCCGTGTCTCTCTCCTGTTACCCCTGACCCCCCGGTCATGCCCGTGTCTCCCTGCTGTTGCCCTCCACCCCCCGCTCATGCCCCGTGTCTCCCTGCTGTTGCCCCCCACCCCCCACTCATGCTCCATGTATCTTTCCTGTTTCCCCCAGCCCCCGGTCATGCCCGTGTCTCCCTGCTGTTGCCCCCCACTCATGCCCCGTGTCTTTCTCCTGTTGTCCCCCCGCTCATGCCCCATGTCTCCCTGCTGTTGCCCCTCACCCCCCGCTCATGCCCCATGTCTCTCTTCTGTTACCCCCACCCCCCTCTCATGCTCCGTGTCTACCTCGTGTTCCCCCCACCCCCCGCTCATGCCCCATGTCTCCCTGCTGTTGACCCACACCCACCGCTCATGCCCCGTCTCTCCCTGCTGTTGTCCCCCACCCCCTGCTCATGCCCCGTGTCTCTCTCCTGTTAACCCCCACCTCCCTCTCATGCCCTGTGTCTCTCTCCTGTTACCCCCCACCCCCCTCTCATGCCCCGTCTATCTCTCCTGTTACCCCCCGCTCATGCCCCGTGTCTCCCTCGTGTTCCGCCCACTCCCGCTCATGCCCTTTGTCTCCCTGCTGTTGCCCCCACCCTCTGCTCATGCCCCGTGTCTCCCTGCTGTTGCCTCCCGCTCATGCCCCATTTCTCTCTCCTGTTACCCCCTCAACCTCCTCTCATGCCCAGTGTCTCTCTCCTGTTACTCCCTCCCCCCTCTCATGCCCCGTGTCTCTATCATGTTCCCCCCACCCCCTGCTCATGCCCCATGTTTCTCTCCCGTTACCCCCCACCCCCCTCTTATGCCCCGTGTCTCTCTCCTGTTGCTCCCCACCCCCGGTCATGCCCTGTGTCTCTCTCCTGTTGCCCGCCACCACCTGGTCATGCCCCATGTCTCCCTGCCGTTCCCCCCACCCCTGCTCATGCCCTGTGTCTCTCTCCTGTTGCCCCCTACCCCCCGGTCATGCCTCATGTCTCCCTGCTGTTGCCCCCCACCTCCCAATCATGCCACGTGTCTCCCTGCTGTTGCCCCCACCCCCCGCTCATGCCCCGTGTCTCTCTCCTGTTACCCCCCACCCCCGCTCATGCCCCGTGTCTCCCTGCTGTTGCCCCCCACCCCCCGGTCATGCCCTGTGTCTCCCTGCTGTTGCCCCCACCCCCCGGTCATGCCCCGTGTCTCCCTGTTGTTGCCCCCCAACCCCTGCTCATGCCCCGTGTCTCTCTCCTGTTAGCCCCCACCCCGCGGTCATGCCCTGTGTCTCCCTGCTGTTGCCCCCCCACCCCACACTCATGCCCTGTGTATCTCTCCTGTTACCCCCCACCCCCCGGTCAGCCCCATGTCTCCCTGTCGTTGCCCCCCACCCCCGCTCATGCCCCGTGTCTCTCTCCTGTTCCCCCACCTCTGCTCATGCCTCGTGTCTCACCTGTTGTTGCCCCCCACCCCCCGCTCATGCCCTGTGTCTCTCTCCTGTTACTCCCCACCCCCTCTTATGCCCCGTGTCTCCCTCCTGTTGCCTCCCGCTCATGCCCCATTTCTCTCTCCTGTTACCCCCTCAACCTCCTCTCATGCCCAGTGTCTCTCTCCTGTTACTCCCTACCCCCTCTCATGCCCCGTGTCTCTATCATGTTCCCCCCACCCCCTGCTCATGCCCCATGTTTCTCTCCCGTTACCCCCCACCCCCCTCTCATGCCCCGTGTCTCTCTCCTGTTGCTCCCCACCCCCGGTCATGCCCTGTGTCTCTCTCCTGTTGCCCGCCACCACCTGGTCATGCCCCGTGTCTCCCTGCCGTTCCCCCCACCCCTGCTCATGCCCTGTGTCTCTCTCCTGTTGCCCCCTACCCCCGGTCATGCCTCATGTCTCCCTGCTGTTGCCCCCCACCTCCCAGTCATGCCACGTGTCTCCCTGCTGTTGCCCCCACCCCCCGCTCATGCCCCGTGTCTCTCTCCTGTTACCCCCCACCCCCGCTCATGCCCCGTGTCTCCCTGCTGTTGCCCCCCACCCCCGGTCATGCCCTGTGTCTCCCTGCTGTTGCCCCCACCCCGCGGTCATGCCCTGTGTCTCCCTGCTGTTGCCCCCCCACCCCACACTCATGCCCTGTGTATCTCTCCTGTTACCCCCCACCCCCCGGTCAGCCCCGTGTCTCCCTGTTGTTGCCCCCCACCCCCGCTCATGCCCCGTGTCTCTCTCCTGTTCCCCCCACCCCTGCTCATGCCTCGTGTCTCACCTGTTGTTGCCCCCCACCCCCCGCTCATGCCCTGTGTCTCTCTCCTGTTACTCCCCACCCCCTCTTATGCCCCGTGTCTCCCTCCTGTTGCCCCCCACCCCAGGCTCATGCCCCGTGTCTCTCTTCTGTTATCCCCCAGCCCCCGGTCATGCCCCGTGTCTCCCTGCTCTTGCCCCCCACCCCCAGCTCATGCCCCGTGTCTCCCTCGTGTTCCCCCCACCCCCCGCTCATGCCCGTGTCTCCCTGCTGTTGCCCACCACCCTCCGCTCATGCCTGTGTCTCCCTGCTGTTGCCCCAACCCCCGCTCATGCCCTGTGTCTCTCTCCTGTTACCCCCACCCCCCTCTCACGCCCCATGTCTCTCTCCTGTTACCCCCCACCCCCGCTCATGCTCCGAGTCTCTCTCCTGTTACCCCCCAACCCCCTCTCATGCCCGTGTCTCTCTCCTGTTGCCCCCCACCCCCCGCTCATGCTCTGTGTCTCTCTCCTGTTACCCCCACCCCCGCTCATGCCCCGTGTCTCTCTCCTGTTACCCCCCACCCCCGCTCATGCCCTGTGTCTCTCTCCTGTCCTGTTGCCCCCACCTCCGCTCATGCCACGTGTCTCTCTCCTGTTACCCCCCACCCGACTCTCATGCCCCGTGTCTCCCTGCTGTTGCCCCCCACCCTCCGCTCATGCCCCGTGTCTCCCTACTATTGCCACCCACCCCCCAATCATGCTCTGTGTCTCTATCCTGTTACCCCCCACCTCCCCTCTCATGCCCCGTGTCTCTCTCCTGTTACCCCCACCCCCTCTCATGCCCCGTGTCTCTCTCCTGTTACCCCCACCCCCCCTCTCATGCCCCGCGTCTCTCTCCTATTGCCCCCCACCCCCCAGTCATGCCCCGTGTCTCCCTGCTGTTGCCCTCACCCCCGCTCATGCCCCGTGTCTCTCTCCTGTTACCCCCCACCACCCGCTCATGCCCCGTATTTCCCTGCTGTTGCCCCACACCCCCGGTCATGCCCTGTGTCTCCCTGCTGTTGCCCCCACCCCCCGCTTATGCCCCGTGTCTCTCTCCTGTTACCCCCACCCCTGCTCATGCACTGTGTCTCCCTGCTGTTGCCCCCACCCCCCTGGTCATGCTGCGTGCCTCCCTGTTGTTGCCCCCCAACCCCCACTCATGCCCCGTGTCTCTCTCCTGTTAGCCCCCACCCCGCGGTCATGCCCCGTGTCTCCCTGCTGTTGCCCCCCACCCCCTGCTCATGCCCTGTGTCTCTCTCCTGTTACCCCCACCTCCCTCTCATGCCCCGTGTCTCTCTCATGTTGCCCCCACCCCCCCGGTCATGCCCTGTGTCTCCCTGCTGTTGCCCCCCACCCCCGCTCATGCCCCGTGTCTCTCTCCTGTTGCCCCCCACCCCCTTGTCATGCCCCGTTTCTCCCTGTTGTTGCCCCTACCCCTGCTCATGCCCCGTGTCTCTCTCCTGTTACCCCCCACCCCCCTCTCATGCCCCGTGTCTCTCTCCTGTTGCCCCCCACCCCCCGGTCATGCCCCGTGTCTCCCTGCTGTTGCCCCCCACCCCTGCTCATGCCCTGTGTCTCCCTCCTGTTGCCCCCTAGCCCCCAGTCATGCCCCATGTCTCCTTGCTGTTGCCCCCCACCTCCCAGTCATGCCACATGTCTCCCTGCTGTTGCCCCCCACCCCCGATCATGCCCTATGTCTCCCTGCTGTTGCCCCCACCCCCGCTTACGCCCCGTGTCTCTCTCCTGTTACCCCCACCCCCGCTCATGCACTGTGTCTCTCTGCTGTTGCCCCCACCCCCGGTCATGCCCCTTGTCTCCCTGTTGTTGCCCCCCAACCCCTGCTCATGCCCCGTGTCTTTCTCCTGTTAGCCCCCACCCCGCGGTCATGCCCCGTGTCTCCCTGCTGTTGCCCCCCACCCCCCGCTCATGCCCCGTGTCTCTCTCCTGTTGCCCCCCACCCCCTTGTCATGCCCTGTGTCTCCCTGCTGTTACCCCCCACCCCCCTCTCATGGCCCGTGTCTCTCTCCTGTTGCCCCCCACACCCTGATCATGCCCCGTGTCTCCCTGCTGTTTCCCCCCACCCCCGCTCATGCCCTGTGTCTCTCTCCTGTTGCCCCCCACCCCCCGTTCATGCCCCATGTCTCCCTGCTGTTTCCCCCCACCTCCCGCTCATGCCCCGTGTCTCTCTCATGTTCCCCCACCCCCTGGTTATGCCCGTGTCTCCCGGCTGTTGCCCCCACACCCGCTCATGCCCCGTGTCTCTCTCCTGTTACCCCTCACCCCCTGCTTATGCCCATGTCTCTCTCCTGTTGCTCCCCACCCCCCGCTCATGCCCTGTGTCTTTCTCCTGTTACCCCCATCCCCCGCTCATGCCCCGTGTCTCTCTCCTGTTTCCCCCACCCCCGCTCATGCCCCGTGTCTCTCTCCTGTTGCCCCCACCCCCCTCTAATGCTCTGTCTCTCCCTGCTGTTGCCCCCACCCCCTCTCATGCCCCGTGTCTCTCTCCTGTTACCCTCCACCCCCCTCTCATGCCCTGTGTCTCTCTCCTGTCACACCCCACTCCCCTCTCATGCCCCGTGTCTCTCTCCTGTTACCCCCCACCCCCCTCTAATGCCCCCTGACTCTCTCCTGTTGCACCCCACCCCCGGTCATGCCCCGTGTCTCCCTGCTATTGCCCCCCACCCCCTGCTCATGCCCCATGTCTCTCCCCTGTTACTCCCCACCCCCTGCTCATGCCCTGTGTTTCCCTGCTGTTCCCCCCACCCCCGGTCATGCCCCGTGTCTCCCTGCCATTGCCCCCCACCCCCCGCTCATGCCCCATGTCTCCCTGCTGTTGCCCCCCACCCCCCGCTCATGCCCCGTGTCTCTCTCCTGTTACCCCCACCCCCCTCTCATGCCCCGTGTCTTTCTTGTGTTCCCCCCACCCCCGCTCATGCCCCGTGTCTCCCTGCTGTTGCCCCCACCCCCCTCTCATGCCCCGTGTCTCTCTCCTGTTACCCCCCACCCCCTCTCATGCCCCGTGTCTCTCTCCTGTTGCCCCCCACCCCCCAGTCATGCCCCGTGTCTCCCTGCTGTTGCCCTCACCCCCGCTCATGCCCCGTGTCTCTCTCCTGTTACCCCCCACACCCTGCGCATGCCCCGTGTCTCCCTGCTGTTGCCCCCCACCCCCGGTCATGCCCTGTGTCTCTCTCCTGTTACCCCCACCTCCCTCTCATGCCCGTGTCTCTCTCATGTTGCCCCCACCCCCCGGTCATGCCCTGTGTCTCCCTGCTGTTGCCCCCCACCCCCGCTCATGCCCTGTGTCTCTCTCCTGTTGCCCCCCACCCCCTTGTCATGCCCCGTGTCTCCCTGTTGTTGCCCCTACCCCTGCTCATGCCCCGTGTCTCTCTCCTGTTACTCCCCACCCCCCTCTCATGCCCCGTGTCTCTCCTGTTGCCCCCCACCCCCCGGTCATGCCCCGTGTCTCCCTGCTGTTGCCCCCCACCCCTGCTCATGCCCTGTGTCTCTATCCTGTTGCCCCCTACCCCCGGTCATGCCCCATGTCTCCCTGCTGTTGCCCCCCACCCCCCAGTCATGCCACGTGTCTCCCTGCTGTTGCCCCCCACCTCCCAGTCATGCCACGTGTCTCCCTGCTGTTGCCCCCACCTCCCGCTCATGCCCCGTGTCTCTCTCCTGTTACCCCCCACCAACGCTCATGCCCCGTGTCTCCCTGCTGTTGCCCCCCACCCCCCGATCATGCCCTGTGTCTCCCTGCTGTTGCCCCCACCCCCGCTTACGCCCCGTGTCTCTCTCCTGTTACCCCCACCCCCGCTCATGCACTGTGTCTCCCTGCTGTTGCCCCCACCCCCGGTCATGCCCCGTGTCTCCCTGTTGTTGCCCCCCAACCCCTGCTCATGCCCCATGTCTTTCTCCTGTTAGCCTCCACCCCGCGGTCATCCCCCGTGTCTCCCTGCTGTTGCCCCCCCCGCTCATGCCCCGTGTCTCTCTCCTGTTTTCCCCACCTCCCTCTCATGCCCCGTGTCTCTCTCATGTTGCCCCCACCCCCGGTCATGCCCTGTGTCTCCCTGCTGTTGCCCCCACCCCCGCTACCCTGTGTCTCTCTCCTGTTGACCCCCACCCCCTTGTCATGCCCCGTGTCTCCCTGTTGTTGCCCCACCCCCTGCTCATGCCCCGTGTCTCTCTCCTGTTACCCCCCACCCCCCTCTCATGGCCCGTGTCTCTCTCCTGTTGCCCCCCACACCCTGGTCAAGCCCCGTGTCTCCCTGCTGTTGCCCCCCAGCCCTGCTCATGCCCTGTGTCTCTCTCCTGTTGCCCCCCACCCCCGTTCATGCCCCATGTCTCCCTGCTGTTTCCCCCCACCTCCCGCTCATGCCCCGTGTCTCTCTCATGTTCCCCCCACCCCCTGGTTATGCCCGTGTCTCCCGGCTGTTGCCCCCACACCCGCTCATGCCCCGTGTCTCTCTCCTGTTACCCCTCACCCCCGCTCATGCCCGTGTCTCTCTCCTGTTGCTCCCCACCCCCCGCTTATGCCCTGTGTCTCTCTCCTGTTACCCCCCACCCCCCGCTCATGCCCCGTGTCTCTCTCCTGTTTCCCCCACCCCCGCTCATGGCCCGTGTCTCTCTCCTGTTGCCCCCCCACCCACCTCTCATGCTCTGTGTCTCCCTGCTGTTGCCCCCACCCCCTCTCATGCCCCGTGTCTCTCTCCTGTTACCCTCCACCCCCCTCTCATGCCCTGTGTCTCTCTCCTGTCACCCCCCACCCCCCTCTCATGCCCCGTGTCTCTCTCCTGTTACCCCCCAACCCCCTCTCATACCCCCTGTCTCTCTCCTGTTGCACCCCACCCCTGGTCATGCCCCGTGTCTCCCTGCTATTGCCCCCCAGCCCCTGCTCATGCCCCATGTCTCTCCCCTGTTACTCCCCACCCCCCGCTCATGCCCTGTGTCTCCCTGCTGTTCCCCCCACCTTCCGGTCATGCCCCGTGTCTCCCTGCCGTTGCCCCCCACCCCCCGCTCATGCCCCATGTCTCCCTGCTGTTGCCCCCCACCCCCTGCTCATGCCCCGTGTCTCTCTCCTGTTACCCCCACCCCCCTCTCATGCCCCGTGTCTTTCTTGTGTTCCCCCACCCCCCGCTCATGCCCCGTGTCTCCCTGCTGTTGCCCCACCCCCCTCTCATGCCCCGTGTCTCTCTCCTGTTACCCCCCACCCCCTCTCATGCCCCGTGTCTCTCTCCTGTTGCCCCCACCCCCCAGTCATGCCCCGTGTCTCCCTGCTGTTGCCCCCACCCCCTGCTCATGCCCCGTGTCTCTCTCCTGTTACCCCCACCCCCCAGTCATGCCCTGTATCTCCCTGCTGTTGCCCCCCGCTCATGCCCAGTGTCTCTCTCCTGTTACCCCCCACCACCCTCTCATGCCCCGTGTCTCCCTGCTGTTGCCCCCCTTCCCCCGCTCATGCCCAGTGTCTCTCTCCTGTTGCCCCCCACCCCCGGTCATGCCCCGTGTCTCCCTGCTGTTGCCCCCCCACTCATGCCCCGTGTCTATCTCCTGTTACCCCCCACCCCCAGTCATGCCCCGTGTCTCCCTGCTGTTGCCCACCACCCCACCTTATGCCCCATGTCTCTCTCCTGTTTCCCCCAGCCCCTGCTCATGCCTCGTGTCTCCCCTGTTCCCCCCACCCCCCGCTCATGCCCCGTATCTCCCTGCTGTTGCCCCCCACCCCCGCTCATGCCCTGTGTCTCTCTCCTGTTACCCCCCACCCCCCTCTTATGCCCCGTGTCTCCCTCCTGTTGCCCCCCACCTCCTGCTCATACCCCGTGTCTCTCTCCTGTTACCCCTGACCCCCCGGTCATGCCCGTGTCTCCCTGCTGTTGCCCTCCACCCCCCGCTCATGCCCCGTGTCTCCCTGCTGTTGCCCCCCACCCCCCACTCATGCTCCATGTATCTTTCCTGTTGCCCCCAGCCCCCGGTCATGCCCGTGTCTCCCTGCTGTTGCCCCCCACCCCCCACTGATGCCCCGTGTCTTTCTCCTGTTGTTCCCCCGCTCATGCCCCATGTCTCCCTGCTGTTGCCCCTCATCCCCCGCTCATGCCCCATGTCTCTCTTCTGTTACCCCCACCTTCCGCTCATGCCCCGTGTTTCTCTCCTGTTACCCCCCACCCCCTCTCATGCCCCGTGTCCTCCTTGTGTTCCCCCCACCCCCGCTCATGCCCCGTGTCTCCCTGCTGTTGCCCCCACCCCCTCTCATGCCCTGTGTCTCTCTCCCGTTGCCCCCCACCCCCTCTCATGCCCCGTGTCTCTCTCCTGTTGCCCCCACCCCCCAGTCATGCCCCGTGTCTCCCTGCTGTTGCCCCCACCCCCTGCTCATGCCCCGTGTCTCTCTCCTGTTACCCCCACCCCCCAGTCATGCCCTGTGTCTCCCTGCTGTTGCCCCCATCCCCCGCTCATGCCCAGTGTCTCTCTCCTGTTACCCCTCACCACCCTCTCATGCCCCGTGTCTCTCTCCTGTTGCCCCCCCACCCCCGGTCATGCCCCGTGTCTCCCTGCTGTTGCCCCCCCTCTCATGCCCCGTGTCTATCTCCTGTTACCCCCCACCCCCAGTCATGCCCCGTGTCTCCCTGCTGTTGCCCACCACCCCACCTCATGCCCCATGTCTCTCTCCTGTTTCCCCCAGCCCCTGCTCATGCCTCGTGTCTCCCCTGTTCCCCCCACCCCCCGCTCATGCCCCGTATCTCCCTGCTGTTGCCCCCCACCCCCAGCTCATGCCCCGTGTCTCTCTCCTGTTACCTCCCCACCCCCCTGTTATGCCCCGTGTCTCCCTCCTGTTGCCCCCCACCTCCTGCTCATACCCCGTGTCTCTTTCCTGTTACCCCCGACCCCCCGGTCATGCCCGTGTCTCCCTGCTGTTGCCCTCCACCCCCCGCTCATGCCCCGTGTCTCCCTGCTGTTGCCCCCCACCCCCACTCATGCTCCATGTCTCTTTCCTGTTGCCCCCCACCCCCCGGTCATGCCCCGTGTCTCCCTGCTGTTGCCCCCCACCCCCCACTCATGCCCCGTGTCTTTATCCTGTTGTCCCCCCCGCTCATGCCCTGTGTCTCCCTGCTGTTGCCCCTCACCCCCTGCTCATGCCCCGTGTCTCTCTCCTGTTACCCCCCACTCATGCCCCGTGTCTCTCTCCTGTTACCCCCTACCCCCTCTCATGCCCTGTGTCTCTCTTCTGTTGCCCCCCACTCCCCGGTCATGCCCCGTGTCTCTCTGCTGTTGCCCCCACCCCCTGCTCATGCCACATGTCTCTCTCCTGTTATCCCCCACACCCCCTCTCATGCCCCGTGTCTCTCTCCTGTTACCCCCACCCCTCTCATGCCCTGTGTCTCTCTCCTGTTGCCCCCCACCCCCGGTCATGCCCCGTGTCTCCCTTCTGTTGCTCCCACTTCCCCGTTCATACCCTGTGTCTCCCTGCTGTTGCCCCCCACTCCCTGCTCATGCCGCGTGTCTCTCTCCTGTTAACCCCCAATCCCCTCTCATGCCCCATGTCACCCTCGTGTTCCCCCCATCCCCCGCTCATGCCCCATGTCTCCCTGCTGTTGCCCCCCACTCTCTGCTCATGCCCTGTGTCTCTCTCATGTTGCCCCCCACACCCCTCTCATGCCCCGTGTCTCTCTCATGTACCCCCCACACCCCGGTCATGCCCCGTGTCTCTCTCATGTTGCCCCCGTCTCATGCCCCTTGTCTCCCTCCTGGTCCCCCCTACCCATGCCCTGTTGTGTTCTCTTTATACACCCCGCCTTCCCTTTCCATGGTGTCCCCTTTGGGAACCTAGGATGCTAGTGGTCTTCATCCATTGAAAAGGACGTTATGGTTATGTTGCACTAATAAAAAAAATATGAAATTCAATTAAAAAAATGTGTTAAAGGGACGTTATGGTTAAATTGCACTAATAAAAAACTATGAAATTCAATGAAAAAACTTTGTTAAAGGGACATTAAGGTAAAGTTGCACTAATAGAAACCAATGAAATTCAGTGAAAAAACTTTGTTAAAGGGACATTATGGTTAAGTTGCGCTATTAAAAACCTATGAAATTCAAGTGAAAAAACTTTGTTAAAGGGACGTTATGGTTAAGTTGCGCTACTAAAAACCTATGAAATTCAGTGAAAAAACTTTGTTAAAGGGACGTTATGGTTCCAAGTAAAACCGAAAAACCCTTGAAATTCGCCAGTTATGGTAAGCTAAGCAACCATAACTCGCGCCACCACCGTGCACTGCTAAGCCTAACACCCAGGACATCAAAGATGACATCACAAATGTCATTGATGACATCACTGATGACATCACATGTGCATTTACCTTTCATGAAAAGTCAGTACAAGGGATTCTTAGTGTAATGTTAATTAAAAAAGTGTCAAAGATTATTGGAATAAATATCAAGTGCTAATCAGTGCATTAAGCTATGCATTGATATAAATAGCATTCTATTATTAACTTCAATCCAGTATACTAAGGTACTCATGTAGAAACATAGGCATTGTGTGCAGCATACATGATGGAGGTGCAATATTCATAGGTTTGCCATGTTGAATAGTGAAATGATAACTGTTTTCATATTAGAGTTTTGCATGCATTGAAACTTGTGATAAGTAGGTAATAAAACCCACTTACTACAAAATTGCATTATTATAGACAAATCACAAAGAGACAACACCACATACAAATATGAATATATACAAGGGAATTGAAGTAAGAAAAAAAACAGCAATAGTAGCAGAAAGTGTTCATGACCTAACTGATTACCTTTATGCAGAGAAATGATTGCTCTGTTTCAAAGCTATTACTTACCCTATCTATATATATCACATGATGTGTCTGGACCCTCTAGGAAAATAGTGTGAGTACAACATATAAAAATATGAGCATATACAGGGAAAGTACAGTAATAAGAAAACATCAAAACTATCAGAAAGTGCTGATAACTCTACTGATAATTTTAATGCACAAAAAGGATTGCTGTCTTTCAAGGTTGTGTCTTCCCCTATGTATATGTTTCATATGATATGACTGGACCATAAGGGAATTATTGTAAGAACATACTTGAAGGATAAGTCTACAAATATAGTACATTTACAATTTTTAGTTCCTGACTGTGTATTTAATTACATTTGACCGAAAAAAAGGTAAAAAAAATTCGATCAAATGTTTTAGGTCAAATGTGTTTAGGTCAATTATGCTAGTACCGGTAAACAGATAGGCATTTACTATAAGGTAATCAAAGTTTCTGAACTGAATCATCTTAATACATCCACAGGACTGATATATGCACCGTTTGGTCCTATAATAATATTCTCATATTATTTCAAAAGCATGCCATCATCTAGCAAAGTGACACTTAATTGCGGAATCATTCCTGTTTGCTAGCTAGCATCGCCCGGGAAACCTGTGGTCCGGAGCGTATGCAAATGAGGTACGTGGAGTAAGAACAGAAATGGTTCCCGCATGTGACTTTGACAAAGTACCCTTCTAAAGAATGACTTTATAAAATCTTAATGGAGTGTGCCAGCCGGGGAAGTACAAGAAAGAGTTCAACCCAGGGGAATATCAAAAAGCGGTGTGTCCCATAATAGGACGCCGGCATCCATTTTGTTTCCCGCATTTCGAGCGCAGCCGTACATCAGTTCATCATGTGCGAGCAATGACCAGGTGGCTTCAACCTGAATATCACTTTCAACCATTGTTGCAAAACATCTCCAAATGGAAAAAGTAATAATCTGTGCAGCCGGGGAGTCTGCGAGATGCCCAATGCTTGTTTTTTTTTTTTTTCTTCCTGCTGTGAATATCATTGGGAAAGGTCACCAGAATCTTGCATTGCTGCGCACTATGAAATGCTAGCAAAGATAAAGGCACTGGACTGTAGAGAATGATAATGTGATCATCTGTAAAATATTAATCTAAGGTATCCTGCATCCCTAGAGTGCGCGTGAGGACTGTAATTTGCCTGGCAAGGGTAGCAGTCTCTTTGATATATTAAGTGTGCTTGACTATTTTAGATCTTTTAAGTAAGTACTACCGCATGCTCCTTTTTGTTGTTGCCTACGAATGACCTACAGAAATTGTATTCCAACTTAAAATCTGATTTTGATCTAATATTTTACTACGGGATGTGCTTTTGCACATGTTTAATACAATGCATACAGATCCATCAACGAGGGCTAATGGTGTCGCCTTTGTGTCATTTTTCAATGAAACCCCATTTGCCAATCCTCCAAAATCCTTTGGAATTATTGGTTTTACTTGAGAGGAGTTCCTCCGTAAACAGCACTTTTTAATCATCTCATGAAAGGTTTCAAGCAGAAATGAATCAACGTAAGGATTGTAGGGCGCACGCCGCCATTGGTATTTTAATGGAAAGCTGCACTGATTGAACGTGCCTATCTTGCGTGAGCCTTGGTGGATACGGTTTGTTGGGAACATCCAACACTGAGATACGCCAGTGCTGGTACGTGGCTGTGTTTGATGTATGCCAATTAGGAGGATATAAGGTGAACCTGAGGATTTCACACTCAAAATGCTGATTGCACCTTCAGTGACACTCAAAGCTTGGCCGTGATTGTATTATATCAATGACACAATGACCCAAAGACCCACAATCTCAAGGCCATGCAAGGTTGATGAAATGCTTGGTGCAAGCAGAATGTGAAGTATCAAGCACCTTCTTCTCCGGCCAAGACCGGTATTCGGCCTTTTTAAAATTATTATTTTTATTACTATTATTATGATGGTATTTATTGAGCGCATACCTAGCTTCGTAAAGCAACGGAGCGCTTTACAGAGGTATGTAACAGTACAGATGCATAACATAGTGCTTTTCGGAGGTAACAAGATATATAGCAGGGAGTAGGATAAAGAGGGGCAGAGAGGAGGGGTACAGCTGTACCGGGTTGTCGGGAGGATAGGGGTCGGCGGCATCTAGTGAGTCAGGTGGCGTGAGGAGGAGCGTGATGGCCTTTGTGTTGAGGATGAGCGATTCCTTGAACAGGTGGGTCTTGACTTCTTTTCTGAATTGTAGGAGTGTGGAGGCGAGCCTGATGCTGACCGTGAGGAGATTTCATAGTCTTGGGGTGTAGGCCTAGAGCGTTTGTTTTCTGGTCCTTTCCTTTTTGCAGTGGCGAGTCTGCACGTGTCCTGACTTTTGGTGGTACCTTTGTCTTTACAATTCCCGTAGTACCCAAGCATAACACCAGAATAAAATGATGGTTCCTCCTTTACAGAATGGCCAAAACCTAAGCAATCACAAGTAACAATAGGTCACCAATCTACTGAGAAATCTTCTGCTGTCCCCCAAAAGTCTTGCAATCTACCAATACCCAAATATTCTGGAAATTGATCATTTCTATGCCAAGTACCAGATATTTACAAATGACTTGAAAACCATGTGCATTATATTTGCAACACCATTTTGAGAGCAGTAGTTTTCTGAATGGACTTTGTATTTCCACTTTACAAGTAGGACAGGGCCCAGGGACATTAATATAGAAATGCAGGTGTCATAAATAACATATTGACAATACGCTTTGCAGGGCAGCTGATGGCAATAATCGACAATGAGCCTAGTAGATCCCTCTGAACTCATAAAAGTCAAACTCCTCATTAGGAGATTTTATGAGAGACATCGATACCGATGTGTATGTATGGTGCTGGTATAATGACATATACTCACAGCAAGTGACTTTTGCAGAATATAACTCAAAACCACAAAGTGACATTTAGTTGCCCACATAGACTGAGACATGGTATTTGCAGGGAGCCTCATAAAATTACCCAGAGTGATACCAGAGGTTCTGTGAAACACTAGAAAGTCACAGTGACATGATTTTTGCCAGTGATAACTAAATACAATAACAGAGATTAACATATGATTTTAGTGGGAGAGAAGATAACATCGTAGAAAAGGGCACATGTATTTTAATGTGAAGCATCACACAATCAGAAACAGTGATAACAGATCATATCTTAGAGTGGCATCCATCCCGAGGAGCCTACTCTTGGTTGTCGAAAAATAGTTGCCTGCTATGGGCCTGAAGTTTACGCAATCAAACACAGAATTCATGTTGCTAATACTAGTAGATGTGTTGATGAAGTACATGCATGGCTTTCTACTATGAAATGTGAAGGGTACTCCGCAGCTGGGTGAGCCTATGGACGCTTTATTGCCTCTATTAGAAATTCCTAAGGCATGAAAGTGATACTGGGATGGATCAGTAATCCAGACATAAACGGGCTTGCCAGGATCAATCAGTCCTTTTTTGATGAATTCTTTTTTCCAGATCCCCTCGTTAAGAAACTTATCACCAAAGGACCTGGACTGGGTAAAGCTCGCTGCACACAACAATTATAGAGTGTTGTGCAGAGTCCAATCCCAGATAATAACGAAATTGATCCTGGATTTTAAAGATGACTTCGCACTACTGGGACTCACTCCTCGTCTTTTTTTGGACATGGAGTCCTCTTGGGCTTTTTTGGACTTTGCGATCACAGTTCCAACTGCACGTGTAGAAGGTCTGACAGCGGCCCCACTAGAGTCTCACACTAACCAACTGACCTTACAGCTTGCATCACTCACACAGGCGTTAAGTGGCCTGTTATGGCTTGAGCCCTTGATTAAAGTGGCTGCATCCATGAAACCTCCCACATTGGAATCATAACAACACGGGATTGCTATTGCATCCTGGAATAGCTGTGGGTTGAATAATCGCAAGTCATGGCATGGGAGTATGGCGATCCAGCACAGGCCTCACATTTTACTGCTACAGGAAACAATGGCGTTAGAGGCACTTACGCTTGACGGGTACACATGCTTTGGTGTCCCTGCTCGCCGGCCTCGTTTTGGACATCCACCTGGTGGCATTGCGATACTTGTTAACAATGCCCTGAAGTTAGACGCACATACTTTGGGATATACTGAGTCATGCATATTGGTGGAACTGACCTTTACTGAAGGCTTGATTCACTCATTACTTCTGATGTCCATATACTGGAATCCGAGCACGGTCCCACTAGAATCGGTTCTAGAAGACCTAAATCGAATTCTGGGCCTTGCAGCCCGCCTCTGTCCGAAGCATGACATTTTAATTGGAGGTGATTTCAAATCATACATAGAATTGGAAGGCACCACCAGGCCAAGCGTTCACTCCTCACCCTATGCCCTGCAAGCTTTTTGCAGAAGGAATAAATGGGCTAGTTTTTTTGAAGCATGGAGGATCTATCCCATTCAATTTGCCACACATGCAACCAAAACTTCATGGAAGCGTGGGTTCTTTTCTTCTCTTATTGATTACATGCTTGCATCAGTAGTATGAACGGGGCTGCTTGACCCCATTAAAGTTTTGAGTGTCGGTGTTAGTGACCATCGGATGTTACATACTTGCTTACACTTGAGGGTTCCCATATATCAATTTATGGAGACTGCCGCCATGGTGGAAAGTTACAGACATATCTTGTCTGTCAGATGGCACCCAAGCATATGTCGTAAAATGTTTTTTAGTGTAAATCGAGATCTGCTGATGACCAACGACGACAATAGTGCTTGGCGGAATATAGAAAATGGTAATGAAACAAACCTGAAGATGATTCACTCTCACTTGCTTTGCTTATCTAAGGAATCGCAAGAACAGAGCCAATTAAAAGCGGCTCGTCCATATTTAGTTGAGGCGGCTAATTTAAAAACTAAAAAAAAAAAAGAGCTACGGAATTTGAGAGGTTTCCCAAACTTAAAAAAAGAAAATAACCGTATTATTGCTCGCTTTAAATCGAAGTTGAAGTTGGTGCGCCATGCTGCACACAACCTCGCTAATCAACATATGATCGAATTGTTATGTAAAAAGAACACGAGGGACCAATGGCGTATTTTACGTAATCCGTTGGGTTTGATTGACAATCGCATGGTTGCTACCATATCTGGCTCAGAATGGAGAGCATTTTTTCTACAGGAATTTAAGCTGCCTGAACTACACCTAAAGCAGGAATCTCTTGATTTAAAGTTGAAGTTTCCCCTTGTTTGTCCATGGGCCATCAAAGACATCATATGGGCAATTTCTCAACTTAAATTCTCAAAAGCTGCTGGACCTGACGGCTCCCACCCTGTTTGTTTAAGGACGATCCCCACTTTTGGGCCAAGTATTTGTTGTCAGGGTTCCAGTCAATATTCCAATCTGGAAAAATTCCCCAATCGTGGTTTATGGCAATCATGATTCCAATTTACAAAAAGGGTGCGTTAAACGACCCGCTAAATTTTCGGCCAATAGCTTTAATTGATATTTCAGCTAAGATCTTTGCAAAGTTGGTCTTGTGTGAATTGGAATCTTACGTTAATGCCGCATGTATCCTCTCAAAAGCTCAGGTAGGCTTTCGTAAAGCTATGGGCATGCAGCTTAATGCAACCATTCTCGCCCACTTGCTGTCAGCTTCGCGCACAAAGGCCAACGGTACGATCTATATGGCATCTTTAGATCTATCAGTGGCATTTGATAGCGTACTGCGCAATCGCCTTTGGAAGAAAATGCTGTCTTAGGGCATTCCTTCTGAACTGGTTGCGATAATAGCTGCCCTTCATCAAAACACATCTTATAGGATGCGCATCAATTCAGAGGGTCTGTTATCTGACAGCATCCCGACTAAAATCGGTGTGAAACAGGGCTGCAACTTGGCTGCTATACTAGTCAACTTGCACTTGGCTGACATTGAGCAAATTTGGCAGGGAATGCATACATTCCCGGCAAAACTGGGAAAGCTGTGTCTCCACTGGTTGGCATTTGCCGACAATGTCATCCTGTTTGACAGAGTACCTTTTGGACTTCAAAACAAATTAAACATCTTTTATGAATATTGTAAGTTGAACAACTTGAATATTAATTCGGATAAATCTCACATCATAGCTTTCTCTTTAAAGAAGAAAAACCTGTGTTTTAAGTATGAAATAAATGCCCATCAGATTATGATGAAGGAAGAGATTACATATTTGGGGTACCCTGTGTCAAGCAGTATGTCCGTTGGTAGGTGGCGGACAGTATTTGAGACCAAGCTAAACCACTTGTCAGCACAGATGCAGATTATTTTTTTAAGATATTGTAAATACTCGCTTCTGCCCCTTCTGAATTACCATACTATGAAGGTAGAACCTATTCTACTTTATACTTTGGATGTATGTCTGGTACAGCTAGGATCGCTCTTAAATCTGCTTCAAGGTAAGCTCTGGAAAAGAGTTCTAGGGCTTCCTGGGTATCTGCCCAACCCAATTCTCCTACATGAACTGGGACTCTACTCCTTATCAGACAAATATGATTGGCGTAGGTTGAACTCACTAAGTAAAATGATCTCGCCCCCCGCTAATTCTTTGTACGAGGACTTCAGCCTAATGTTAAGGGAAGCCCATCCAACTTCAATGGTTGAATTCAAGTTACAAATGGGGGCAATTCTGAGTTCCCTGAATATGTCCTATCAGGATTTAATTGACAGCCCACGGAAAGTCAAAGTAAGATTTTTTCAGAATGCTTGGGCACGCAACACAGACTTGATCTCTGGTTATTCCACTTTCCATGCATATGCAAAATTTATGCAGGCTGTTTCGCCTCGCTTGTCATATCTATTGTGTTTCCCTGACCACCACGCCCGTAGGACTTATATGAGATTTTGTCTGGATCTCATCCATACGGGAGCCCAAATTGACAATTGGACTGGGTACAAAGGGCTGGGGCAGTGGGACAGTTGTCGGTTTTGTTCTAGTGTTGGGGAGCTTGAAACACTGGAACATCTAACTATGCAATGCACCCACTTTGCTCATAAAAGGCTCCTTTGTTTGGGACCTTATTCTGTCTCAAATACCACCATGGAGCGTGAGTTGGTCTGGTTACGTTGTATGTGGGACCAGTTCAATGCCATCATGCTGGCTATAGTGAGATTGGTGAACATAATTGAGAAAGATCTTTGGATTTAAATAAGTTGCTATTAACAAGGGAGGCAACAGAGGCCTAATGTAGTAATTGGTAATTACTACACTGAAAGATTTTTCTGAAGATTAAAGAATTTGCCTGATCTGAAGATTAAAGAATTTGCCTGAACTGTTTAAATTGTTTTAATGTGTTTTAATTTAGAATGTGTTTGAGGAAGTACTAGTACTACATATGTTTACCAACCCAATTAGTTTGGACTGTGATGTGGTAAACACTACATGGAATACCAACCCATGAAATTTCAGATGTGGAAGACACAAATGCTTCCTCCAGAAATCACTGTGAGATTATGATTTGGACTGCACCCACATTGCCATGGGCCTGTCCACAACCCCTGGCAAGGGAAAACATGTCGCACAATGAGAAGCAGTTGCATGGCATTAAGGTGTCTATGACATATTATGTGTGACTAAGTCCATTGCCTGACTCTTTGGTTAACCCGAGGTGTGGCTATGGGGGTTGGGGGTCACCTCCATCTACATGATGATAGGCCAATGGATGGTGCAGGGAGGATCCCCTGGCCTACCCCATCATGGACAATGAGAGATAGAAGATTCTACCTAGGAATCCTCCCGTCCCCTGCACACTTTCAAATGTTTAGACAAAAGTCCACTACTAAAGTTATTGAAACAGTGTAATCATATACATGACACATTTAATATAAATAGGTAAAGAATGAGATTTAACAAGAAAATTGTTTTTATAGGCAAAGCATATATTTAGATGTCAATAAAATATTTTTTTTTTGTTTACAAAAGGAAAGCAATACAGCATCATAGTATACATGAAGAAATAAAGAAAAAGAAAATGGAGTCCATTATAATCGGCAATTTGTTTTGAGGTTACTTTCCTCTTCTTCAAATGGCCAGTACGGATTCTTTAAAAAGAGAGAAACAATGATGTATAATAATATACTTAAAATAATATTCCAGATAATACAGTTTGTTCGTACAGTTTAGCGTAATATCTATATCAGCATAATCAAGCATTAATTCCCTGTTAAGGTGGTAGTTCATCTAATGAAGTTCCGGTACTGTGCTGAATCGTGGTATTATTCACAACGGTCCAAAGTTTAGTTCAATTTGGGTGAGGGTTATCTATTGTAATAACTAAAAAAGTTTCAGTTTCAAATAAGTACAGGATCGGGTGGATCGCTCATATGATGATAAAACAGTGGTCACAAGGGCATGTAAGTTCCACCACATCCCTCCCGCCATCCCCAACCTTCACTGGTTACCTTTACCAGTTAGAAACATGTTACAGAATGTTTGAACATATCCTACAAGTCTTTATCGACCAGCACACCACCATACCTGGTGTCTAAGTTAAACCATTCCTGTGGATCGTGAGGTATGTGCAGTAGGACAATTTCCAGACTCAAAGCTAGACGGGATCGCAAAGAAAAAGTTTGGACACAGTAATTTTACTGTTACACTGCGGTTCTATGGAATTCCATCCCAGAAGAAATCTAGACCACTCCCGCTGTCACCTGTTATGGAAAGGGCTGAAAGCCTGGCTACTTCCCTCACACTTTGATATTACCGAGACAGCCTGGCTATTCACTGGCCAAAGGGTTGCCATCTGCAGCTCAGCCAATGCAACTGTGTTAATTGTTTTCTGTAAACACACAGTACTGCAACTCGTACCTGTTTAATTGTACTCTAATCCTGTGGCAGAGCACTCTGCTGCTTCCAAACTAGTTTCACGCTATATAAATCTGAAAACATCTGGCCAAATAGGAGACAATAAAAATGCATTTAAACATACATGTTCTCGAGTCCATGCAGATTGAATCTCATGAGCATTCTTCAAGTTTTTATAAACACAGTCACATGACGATAGTCATCGCTCATAACATAAACAACACACGCTGTGATCACTGTGTGCCCTTTGCATCTAGTTCTACCATGTATGTATTCGCCAGATGTGGGCATGGTATGCTGCCAACTAGTACAATTTGGGCAGAAAGAAAATCTAAGTACAAATATAGCACTGGATAAAGCTTTTAGCAGATCATTAAAAATGTGATTTCCCTAGAGTAATACTCAGATGTCGGTGAATTCAACAATTCTACATGAAATGGGATCTGGGTGAGGGCGAATCATTTTCATGAATTAAAATCCATTCAAAATTCTAAAACATTATAGATGCTTCACAACTGCAATAATGTATAATTACCATAATTTGACATTGGGAATATTTGATATATTGTCACAATAATGTCACTTTTATAATACACACATGCCATTGATTTTGGCCCATAGGCTCTCTACAACATTCCTGGTTACAGTAGACCCTAATATGGATGAATGGTTGCTGGGGTGGAGTGTCACATGTGATGGTATACAATGTGTCATATACCATTTCATTGGAACTTGCTCTGACAAATGTGGCAGTGTCATATTTTCATACATGGTGTGATATAATACTCATTCATCTTTTGTGTTAACCAGGTGAGCATGCCCATGTAACTCGTGCATTAATGTTAACATCATAGAAATAGCTGTGGTGGTTAGACAGGCTTCTCTGAAGTATTGATAGCTGGTGATGCATCGTTGCACAGGCTTTGCTTCTGTTAGTTTGACAGTAGAACAAGTAATTCTCCAAACAACAGATGTGTTTTTACCATGTGGGAATTAAGTGACACATATAGTAAAATGACAAATAGATATATCACCCCAGATACTCGCATTTGCTTGCAGCATGTCATCTTCAATGACAATGATATTTATGTAAACATGTTCTGGTTTTCTTGCTGACATTTATGATTGTGAAAGTAACCCAGGAAGCGTCACCTATGACTGACTGAAAGAAAAACTCATAACACAAATAATACCTTAGATAAATAAACACAAAAGCAGTTATGTGCCTTCCCTACACCACAACCATAACATGATGAATTGTCTATTCAGTCACCATCTTCCACATGTGCATGCCTCAGTCAATTGAAAGTTTTCACCCCAAAAAGGAGTCACCGTTTTGCACAAAAAAACATCCACACTGTCTTGGAAATGTGTGCAATAGGCCTGGGGTTCTGTCTGTGCTACGTAACAATTTTTTGTGCAGTGTCGTTCTTGCTGCACGGCCTTTGCAGGTAAAATGAGCACTTTTCCATGAATTGGGCCCTTAGCGTGGTGGGTGCCCAATATCACATTCATCCTTCATCAGTGCACACCTCAATCAATAAGTAATGACCCCAAGAGGCTTTGGTTAACATTTCGAATTAAACCCTTTTTAGTGTCTAAAATTCTACAGTAGACTTGCCGCACTCTAAGTGCAATAAAGCAGGCAGCATTCATCCGCCTAACACTCATTCAGTTGAAAGAAAGCAGCCAGCGAAAGTTGGCCGTGCTGCGTTTTTCGCAGGAAAATAAAGCCCTCCTTAGCGCCTAGAAAATGGTGTGGATGTCCAGTGTCCTTCATTAACTGAACGTATTCCTCCCCAAATGTCTTTACACAAATACCGCTTGAAAATGTTGCAGTACAACGTTATAATATAGAACCTACATCCGTGCATCCCTCACTGACTTAAAAGTAAACAGCCAGAAAAGGATTCTGTCGCCATTTCACACAAAACCCTCTGCAGTTCTGAGTGCAGAGTGTGGAAATTAACAGTATCCAGTAATGATAGTGAATGAAAAACACACAATGAGTTAATAACGAAAACATTTATAACGAAAAAATATCAATTTAAAAGAAATACAAGGATGGTGGTGGTTAAGGGGTTGAAATGGGTGGGGGGTGAGGGATGGGATGGGTTTAAACGCATGGGGAAATTGGGGTTTGAGGGGCCGCCCCAAAATATATTCTTTTTAAATCGATGTTTTCTTTATTAATGTTTCACTGTAAATTAATTCTCGGTTTTTTCATTCGTTATAATCACATAAAAGCGAAATAACACGTATCCTCACCCATGCATGCCTCACAGAACTGAATGCAGCCAAACCGATAAAACCCCTTTCTAGTGCCACAAATCCAGCAGTAGGCCTTGCTCACTGCGCGTGCAATAAAACATGCATCCTTCACATATGCACCCCTCAGACAATTGAAAATAATCGCCCTTAAGAGGATTTGTCATAATTATACAAGAGATTCCTACATAGTGCAAAGAAAATATTGTATCATTTCACCATTGCAAACTTAAAAATGCAGAATGCGAAAATGTTGATTTTCGAAATGCATTTATCCACAATTAGTACTCTGCGAGAGGCCATCAGATTGTTAGGCACAGTCTGATTGGCTCTCATAACGGTGCATACCCCATGCAGAATCCTTCAAATCTTAATCGGGGGGGGGGAGGGGTGCAAACAATCCCCTCCCCGCCTTCTCAACTGCACTTACATTCTTTTACTCCTTTTTCGGGGGCAAACACGCTGGCAACACTTCTGTCCTCAGCGTGTCCGCTCCCGATGGCCGCCATTTCCATTTTTTTAAACTTTTTTTTTTCTGTTCCGAAACGCTGTAGCGATCCGGAATAGAAAAAAAATGCTATTAGTACCCCGGTCTTGTGTGCCGGATACTAATAGTAATAGCCCCTCGTCACTGGGGCATTACCGAATCAGGGCCTGTAACTATGGGCCCCGTGGCATTACCTGACTCTAATTCCCCTGCGGCTCAGGGCTTATTGCTTAATTATATGTGTGGGGCTTTTAGGGTTATACAAATATAAGGGGAATATGGGGGGGTGCATGGGGTCTCCCCCCACATATAAATGCAGCGAAATGTTAGGGACAAAAAGAAATACATTTTCGTTTTCAGCATTAAAAGTTTGCAGTGATCACATAGATCCGAAAATATGAGTGTTTCTGTTTAATGTTTACAACATTTTTGAATGTCCATTATACTGTGTCGTAATGTAAATTACATTCTCCATCCATGCATACCTCAATCTACTGAACGTAATCTTAATCGAAATGCCATGATGCCCATTTCAAACAAACAACTTCTATAGTGAATTGAACATGTTGCCCAGTGTCCTGTGAGCAGTAAAGACCCCTTTATCCCCAATCAGTTAAAACAAATCACTCCCAAGAGGCTTTGGTCACCATTTCACAAGAAACCGCTTCGTAGTTCATCGAAAAGACATCCCTCATCTATGCACTACTCAAACCAATGAAAGTGTACCACTCCCAAAAGGCTTCCTTTGCCATTTCACAAGAAACATTTAAGTAGTCACAAAAAGGTCTCGGATACCAACAGCAAACCAAGCACGTGTGTTGGCCTTCATGTGCATGCGTTACAGGCTCATCCTGCTCCCCCACGACACACTGCAGGCACTCGCTCGAAAATAAATAATACAAAGGAGACCAGAAGTAGAGAGAAATGGGCTGTAATGTGAAACACGCCAGTGCATGGGAGCGCTGCTCACTGCTCTGCCCCTCCCAGGCCTGGCTCATCCTTGTATAAAAATGGAGTGGCGAAATCCATTCTCCACCCATGAAACAGTATATATAAGCATGTATAATAGTAAAAAGGTCCATTTCTGAGAACAGGGGGAAAGAAGCCTGCAGTTGCAAAAAGCTTTCAGCGCCATATCTGCGAGGCAGTCTCTGGCAGCCTCTGGCTTTGGTATTTGAGCCAGCAGCATCGTCACTGTGTATATTCTCAGCAGGGGCCTGATCAGGCCTTGGAAGCCTGAGGCATTAGGCATTCCAGAGCTCAGCTCGTCTCTGCAACCACGCTTGCATGAGTGTTTCAGCTGTAGGCTAGTCTCATTGATCCAATGTGCCTCAAAGAAACCAAAAGAAAATGCAGTATCAGAGATGGTAATAAAATGTATATGTGAGTAGTCTTGTGATGGAGGCTGTGTCCACTCCATTAACAATGTGCATGTCAGGTCATTCAGGTGTTGGGATATAAATGCGCAGGCATGGAAGAGATCTGCCCTTGAAAAGGTCCACACATTGAGCCCACATCTTGCAACACATCCAGTCATGGGTGATAGTACATTCTGCACCCCCACATTCCCACGTGGATGGCCAATGTGCATGGTATTCCTGAAAGCTGTGTGAGGGGGTTTGGACAGGAGGGTGTTCAGTGTCATGCATTCCTATACACATCAGCCATGTCTATGTTGATAAGGGGCATGGGGCCTTGTTCCCTGCAACCTTTTTGGTTGAGGGTTGAAAAGCTCAACTGCAACTTTGAAGGACACACAGTTTATTGAGGCCTACTGTAACTGATGCAACTGATTAGTGGAGAGGGTGTCAGACAGTGGATGCATCATTAACATATGTGCGGAGGCCCTGAGCCCTTCGCTGGATGACTGTGCATATGGGTGCCATGTTCTGACCTCTAGTGTTTTGCACAAAAAGGGTCTGGAAGGTTTGTTCCTTGGATATCCAGCTGTTCCTCTTTACAATACTATTGAAACACAGGTGTGTATGTTTCGAGTATACTTGTACCAGTGTATCCCACAATGAATGGCTGTGTGCAGAGATTTATGTATTGTCATCCTTTGCATGCACATTTGCCTATATGTGTTACAGGTCCAGCGTAGGAGCCGTGTACAGGGCAAGGATGTTGACATGAGTCTATCCTTCGGGACCTCTCTATCTGATAAGAACACTTATTTTCTAGCATTTGTGTTGCCACAAGCTGTGGTAAGGATGGGTTCTGATGTCCCATGCAGTGCTCTGATTGTGCCTTCCCTCTCCTCATCCCTAGATACATTGTTGCTGTCTGCAACATTGCATTAGTTCTGTCTTAGAGGATCGATTTTTCTGAGAATTGTAGGCCATTCACCTGCCATTTTGCGGGTCACTGTTGATCATGCACATTGACACGCATAGAATGATTTTCCCAAATGCTTTGCTATGTATGGTGACCTATACTCTTGTGCTACCGCTGTCATGCATTCTTTGTAAATTGCAATAAAATTTACAGAGACCCCAGGCACAATGACCATGTCTGCGCCAATAGTGCCTACTTGTAGCTTCTCTCACATGCATGCTGAGTTTTTATCCTGGGGTGGTGGATAAAAGGGATGTTTTGTGAAAGTGTGACATTCTTTGTCAATCATGCAGGGGTACTGTTGCATTCCACTGGTAAAGTTGTCCTCAGGCTTTCAGACAGATCATCTATCTTATGTCAGGTAATAATGGTTAACTCAAGGTTCACATGTGTATTGATTTGATAATGGGCTGTTATGTTGGTTGTAGGGATGTGGGAGGTTGACATTCAGGGAGTTGTGTTGTCTGTACTCTTCCCTTTCCTTATTGCTGAAGATCCTGTCTATATGCCAGGTCATGTAGAGCCACACCCCCTACTGTTGATGATGTTGCTGAGAACCGTTGTGTGTCATGTGGTTCTATCACATTATGTGACATGTTCTCAATTGTCACCACATGCTCAGGGTGTTTCTTGGTGATGTTGCTTTAGGTTTCCACACAATCAGCCCACAAGTGTGCGCTGCACCCCTTTGAGGAGGACATGATGTGTCTGCCTTTCAACTTTGTTCTCAGTGTGACCAAAGCTTCTCCTTCAATGCTTGGTGTCACTTCACCATGCCGTGGTCCATCATGTGTGCATCCAAAGGTCCGGAAACACATTGCTTCAGGTGTTCATCGTGCAATTTTGTGTGGTATTATGGTTGCTTTGTCCACTCCATGGGTGCACATTGCGACTCCTGCTCCAAATGGATGAGTGTCCTGTCCTTTTAGGTCTAATGTACGATGTGCCAATAGTTGGCGATGTCTGACTGTGATGTCATAGTGGGTGAGTTTCCGGCCGTGCATAATGCCAACACATCCATGCCAAATGGATGTGCGTATTTCTACACGTACACTCTCTCATATTTCCCTGAGTCCCTCTACCCCTTCCACGCAAGTACATTGTGAGTGAGTGTTGTGCATTGTTGCCATTGCTTGTTTCCTGATGACAGGAGGTTGGCAGGAGTGCTGCCGTGGATGGCATAATCTCTGCATTGTGCACATCATGTCCGTTCAGGAAATGTTGTTTCATAAGTCTTTCAACGTGACCTTTTTTGGTACGGCGCAGGGGAGTGTTTGTACGAAGTGTTGTGCGAAATTGATCATTGCTGTTGGCATGGCATGCCAATGATTAGTTATGTGTTACATGTCATGTATGCTGCATGTGTATTGGTCTGGGTGATCATGTGGACACTGTTGAGGAATCTGGTTTGGCTGAGGGGCACATGGTTGTTTGAGTACCGCTATGTGCAATGGAGTTGCTGTTCATCTGCAGTTCCTCCATACTCATCCTTGATGGTATTTTGTGGATGTGCAGTACTGGCATGAGGGAATGGTTGTGTGTATGTGTGAGGCTGTGTGTGTGTGTATCCATGCATATTTCCTATGTTTTAGCATTATCACATGTCTGTTAATGTGGGTGTCTTAGGCAGGTGAATGCGAACAGACCATGCCTGGAACGTGTCATCCTTTCATAATGGACATTGTTTCATATGTTCCTTTCTGGCAGCATGCATTCTCATGTAAAGAAGCTGTTGTCCAGCCACCACCTCATTCACTCTGCAGTCGCACTGGCCTCCCCCCTGAGTCAGTGGTATTGTGTGTAGCTCTGGTCTGCATATGCATTTCACAAAAGGTAGCAGGCACTCCTCTCCAGAGAGAACATGGCATGATAACCTGTTCTGAGGTGAGAGTTTGCAGCACACACTTTTTGTTCACTGTACCTTTCACAGATGGGAGGTATCCATTTGCACATCAGTCTTTGATCTGCCAACATGGGTAGTCCAGCACCAAAATGCTATGGTAATTCCTCTCTGAACAAGAGTAACGACAGCAACCCCCTACACGTGTTTCAGCCTTGTTGGGCCTCATCAGTGAGGTGAAGCTGTGCCTCTCGGAGCACAGTGAGCAGGGAGACCACGTCGGGTTGCCCCCAGGTAACTTAGGGTGACCAACCCCAAGTTCCTTACACCTATTTCACAAAAGGTAGCAGGCGCGCCTCTCCAGAGAGAACATGGCATGATAACCTGTTCTGAGGTGAGAGTTTGCAGCACACGCTTTTTGCTCACTGTACCTTTCACAGATGGAAAATTCCATTTGCATATCAGTCTTTGTCCCGCCCACATGGGCAGTCCAGCACCAAAATGCTATGGCAATTCCTCTCTGAACAAGAGTACCGACAGCAACCCCATACACCTTTCCAAACTGCGATGTTATGCACGATGCAGTAGAAATGTAGGATGTCGTACATGAAGAGTGGCCTGTGCAGGGACACCCCCGCCCAAGTGATCAAGACATCTGAATCATGACTTCAGGATGCATACAAACTAACTACTCAATGATGGTTCTGGTGGACTTGTGTGCAGTATTGTACCTTTCCTGTGTACTGGCAGGCAACCTGTAGGGTGTCATGGGTAGGGACGCAATGGATAACCTGCACCATCTGCATGAGGAAGGACATGAATGAGGTCAGTGCACATTGAGTATTCCTGCATGTGTGGTGTTTGATGCATGCTTTTTGCTTCTGTTTGGACACAGTGATAAGGTACAAGTGTTGCGATGGTCATGTTTGCTCATGTGTGGAAATGTGGCTGCATGTGTGTTCTGGAATGTGGTGGGAGTTTGTTTACTTTCTTATCATCCACATGTCCACATAGTGTCTGTCTTCCAACTGTGCACACATACTGGAGCACCGGAGGACATGACTGTCGTGGTCAGAGCCTGGGAGGTTGGCATACACATCCATGAAGAGGCCACCGGCATCGCATACCAGTTGTGCATTGATGGAGTGCCAGTGGTGTCGGTTACAGTATATGTATGTACTGGCTTGGTTGGGGGCATATTGCGATATGGGCGCAGTCAATGGCTCTCATGGCGCTGTGGAATAGCTGCACCGTATAGAAGCCTTGTACCACCTGTCTTTGTTCCTCGTGGGTCGAAAGCATGTGGATATTGCATTGGCTGCGTAATATAATCCATTTCACTACCTGGAGTGGGGTGCATGACTGCATGGTCCTGGAGATGCCAGCAGTATTGACATTGGCCTTGTGGAAAAAGTCATTGGCAAAGAAATGCTGGGTGGCCAGGAGCTTCACATGTGACCAGATGGCATGTGAACGATTATTGGTGCGGTGCAAATCAGCCTCCCACTCCAGCAACATGTCCATGTTGACATGCAGAAGGAAACAATACATTCTGTAAATCTATGTGTCGGCCATGCTGAAGAGGGTGACCCTAGTGTGGAAGGCTCGCTCCCTCCATCTACTCCTCCTCCTCGGCTGGGGTGTGTTAGCAGCAGCGGCAGCAGCATCATGCCATTCCTGTGTGTGTAGCACTATTGCCAGTCCACAGGGATACATGGTCGGTTCAGGGAGGCATGGGGTAGCTCTATGTGGCTTTATATTGGGATCTGTGGCCTGATATTGTGTGTGATGGTGTGCATCAGCGTATGGGTTGATTTGTTCATGGGTGTGTTGGATGGTCTGCAGCTGTGGGTGTTTGGCATGGTATGGTTTGTCCTTCATGGGCATGCTTGTGTTTGGCATTGCAGTGGCATTGAAGTTTTCAGTGATTGTGCTCACCTTAGGTGTGTTCAGGACTGTGTGTTGGGTTTTGAGTGTCCATTCTCCTCTGGAATGTCTTAGTGGTGACTGTTGTTGTTGGGTAATTTATGGCTATTAGTCATCAGAGGTATACATTTTTCTGTGCTGATGTAATTTACATGTTTTCCTATTTGCGTAACTTCCGCCTTTGATGGAAATTCTGCTTTGACTTATGCGCTTTTTCTTGACTTCTGACTTTCAGTGTGTTTGTTGTAAGTCCTTTTTGTAAACTTGTATATGTTACCTCCACGTAATTTATGACTCCCTTTGGGCATAAATTGGATTTACGACTCATATCTTACTTGGTAAATTTGGGCTATATATTTATATTCAGTGAAAAACCTTTGTTAAAGGGACCTTTTGGTCAAGTTGCACTAATAAAAACGTATCAAATTCAGGGGGAAAACTTTGTTAAAGGGACGTTATCATTACAAGTAAAACTGAAAAAAACCTCAAAAATATGCCAATATGGTAAGCTAAGCAACCCAACTTGCGCCACCACCGTGCACTGCTAAGACTAACACCCAGGACATCAAAGATGACATCACAAATGTCATTGATGATATCACTGATGGCATCACATATCTGGGCCACTTGTTTTTGTTCACTGACATATCTAGGTCAGGTGGTCTTGTTCACTACCAGTCAGAATAGTAATATTCAAACGTACTATATATCTGGACATTAACCTTGTGGTATATTCTTAAAGTGCTTTCCTTAGGGTTTAATCTCAGATCATGGTGCACATATATAGGGCAATAAGCAGGCATAAAAAACACAATTCATTTGTATACATAAAGATAAACTTTAATGTTATTAACATTTTCTGGTAATCCTGTTTCTTTCTTCCTTACTTTGTTTCCCTGTATGTGCCTCTGATTTGTATGCATTGTGAGTATTCATATGTATTGCTTGTACTAGCACAAGTATGTAGTAAGTCTTGAATTGTTAGCTAGTTATTACATGTTTAACAAAAACCATGCTAAGGTAGCATTCATTATTGCACTATCCAAAATTGCAAGATTATAAATATTGTACTTCTATGGTGCATTCTGCAGCCATTCCCTATGTTTATGTATGATTAGGTTCCTGTATTAATGACAGCACACCAATACAATGTTGTTTAGATGAGTACATCCTTTAATAGATTAAGTAGTTCATGATAGGTCACCCGATCACCCATGACATCTTGTTACCTACATTATAAACACAACCCCTTGTAGGGAGTTTTCATCAAAATGAATTTCAATCGCATGTGTGATGTCATCTTTGATGTCCTAGGTTTTAGTCTTAACAGTGCACGCTGGTTGCTTAGCTTACCATAACTGGCGAATTTCTGAGGTTTTTCATTTTTAACCTTAACATCCCTTTAACAAAGTTTTTTTCACTGAATTTGATAGGTTTGTATTATTGCAATTTAGCCATAACGTCCCTTCACACCCATGGGCTTTTACCAGGATGCCCTTAATTGTTCTACTTCCCTCACATCATAGTAAACCCCTACACCCCAACATGATATTCACAGAGTCCACGGACAGTTGCACAGTCTGCGGACCTCGGGCAGCATTCACACTCTCCAAAAGCACAGGGGTTACCTTACATTATTAAATCCTGCAACAATCAAAGACATGTACTTTAAACTACAACAGCTATATGTAGCACATTCAAAAATTAAACATGTATACAAATTATATACTTATGAAACCGGAAGTACAATATCATAGGCTGCGCAACATGGTGGAATGCACCAAGCCCAAAAGTGAACTGTACATCTAACAGTATTACCTCAGTGCAACCTTGCGTACACACTCAGAAGCAACACCAAGCTACTCGAAAGAAACACTTACAGAAAGTAGTAAGTACACTATGTTTCTTCTTATAACATTACAGTTTGTTGTATGTACATGACTTGTAAGAAATAGCAGTATTGTTTTCTTTAAATAGAAATGGCAAGCACCCTGGAGTGGTTAGAAGAACATTTCACCCATGATGAAATGAGTGAAGGAAATAACTCTAATGGTACAGAATACCATATTTAAAATAGAAAAAATGATGTCAATTGTTGCACATGTCACTAAAACATGGTTTTCTTTTCAAGAGTACATAGTGCCAATGAAGATGGTGGTCTTAGAGGACTACTAAATGAGCAGGAAGATGGGCACAGACAGCCCCAAACTCCAAATTCAGCAAATTAACTATTAAGTCTGTCTGTAAAAATGGATGAACTGAATATTAATTTTGTAGTTAATGACATTTATCAAAAGTCATATTAAAGACAATATTCAATACCACTGCCCTACTTGTACCTGTGCCCCTTCCCCCTGTCCCAACCAATGACCCCACCAAATTCCTTCAATCCACGACGCTAGAATGAAACCTCAATCCCTTACTCCCCTCATAAACAGTCTATAGAAAACCCAAATTCCCCATATATGTTTCCCATTCTGCTACCCCTTACCTTTCCAAAATGAGTGTATTTCTGTGTCTTAATAAATATCTATGCATATACTGTTGGTCTATCTGCGGTTTATTTTAAAGCCCTTTTTGAAGTCTCCGGACAGTGCGACTGTCTGGGATGTCCGTAACCCCAAAATGGAGGTGCCCCCGAACAGAGCACCTGTCCGGGGAGTCTGTAAAGTTGTGACACACTTTTAATTAGTTTGGTTGCCCCACCCCTGTCCTGTGGACACCTGGGTGCAGGCGCATCTGAACCCCAGTGCCCTACGAACACTGCGTCTGTCCAGAGATGTCTGTAAAGTCGTGATGTACTTTTAACTAGTTCGGGGGCCCCACCCCTGTCCTATGGACACCTGGGCCCATGCTCACACTGTATCCCAGGCAATAGGTGACCTGCGGACGTCCGGGGATGTCACCACGTGACTGCACCCACGCTGAGTGTCGGCATTATCCGCCAACTCTGTTCGTACCCCCGGACAGTTAAAAAGTACATTTTGGGCCAATCCAGGGTGTTTTAAGCTGAAACCTCACCCGTGCAGAGGTCCCAGACCATGTCCTGTCGATCTTGCAACGTTTTGTAACTTTTTGAGCCCCACCTGTGGTCATACTTTCCTCGGACAGTTGCGCGGTCCCCGGAGCGCCCCCCAAAAGGGACACACCCACAGCTGCTCCTCATTGTGTTTCTGGCTGCCCAGGATTTTGGGACTCTGATCTGTACTTTGTTCTCCTGTGAGAAGATGTCATCCATGGCCATGGCCACTGCAGCTGCCCCCCCAACCACCACCACCATCTTGAGGGACTAGAGAGAGGAATAGGCGTGCTGATGAAGAGGAGATCAAGAGGACGAAGAGGATGAGGTAGTGGAAAACCCTGTCATCAGCTGCCAGAGTAAATCTTGGGTGTGGAGTCTTTTTACCACCATTGGGGGGGTACCCAAGGCGCGTGCGGACAAGGTTCGATGCACTGAGTGCAAAGTTGTACAAGTCGCAGAAAACCTGGACTGTATAGCTACGGGATCACCTCCATGTGGTGACACCTACCGTTGAATCATAAGGCAGCAGTTTGGGTATTGTACATTTAGAACAGGCGAGCAGGTGGACATCCAATGTCACATCCTCATCATCCGTACCTGCCACCACAAGATACACTTCTGTGGGGCAGAGGATCCCTGCAGACGCCTCGCAGACAAACATGTTGCAGTCAACCCTTACCTTTCAGGTGTGACAGTCTTCTGTATGCACTGTGACACACCACTCTGCAGGTGGGAGCATTTTCGAAGTGCTTTCGAGCTTGCAGTCCAAGAGCAAGAGAAACAGTGTCCCCTACCTAAGTAAGGACCACACAACATCTTCCTCTCTCCACCTGCCCCTTTGTCCCTGTGGTTGAAGCCCCTTCCTTCCCTCCCTTGTGTCTGCTGTGTAAAAAAGCCAAAAAAATAATAAAACACAAAAAATTAACAACAAAAAATTGTTCTTTTCAGAGCCACCTTGCACAGTTCAAAAATAGAAGTACCAAAAAAAAGGTGCAGGCCCCTATGCAGCCGGCGAAGACCGCAGTAGTCCGTGGACATCTGAAAAATGTCAGTGGCTGAACATCTTGGATTTCATCATGTTGATGTGAATTGGTATGGATTGCACAGCATGACGTGGGTGGACTTGCTCACATTTTGTGTCAATTTGGTCATGCTCCAACATCCAGCTATTATCATTGTTCATTGTAGAGGGAACAGTTTAGGCAATGTAACTGACATTTGGGAAAATGATGGACATGTTCCGAACTCCCGACTAATTTTTTCTCGCATTGCCCAACGACAGATGTGGCTGCGCTCCAGTTCATTTGGTCAGCAAATGGAGAAAGCGAGGTGCAATGTTTGTGGATTTTTGAGAGATGTTGGCATGCTGTCTTGCGATAATGAAAATATAAAATTTCATAGCACCAATATTTTTCCCAGAGTTTACATCCAGACGGGAGGATCATTAGATGACAGCCGTGACCGAAACTTTACGTAATGCAAGTAGGACTACAATTCCCATCACTTACGAGGTAGATTTGTATTTCCCAGAAAAACAGTAAACATCCCCACACGGACGACACAAATGTGAAAGATATTTGCAGACACAACACAATGTATACAGTAGATGCTGTGAACATATACAGGCTGATTCATGGAATTAATGTGCACTGAAATTTTCGGCGCAAGCTTGCGAAAGCGTGCGAATCGCAGTGCACGTGCGAAAATCGCAGCGAAACCCGCGCACAGCGATTCATGGAAGTCCGTGTGCGTGTAAATCCCTGGATGTGCGCTAAAATTCTGCGTGGCACGCGCTGGCGCACACGTCTCCAAACAGCATGCGCTAAGCGCACATAGCGCAGTGCACACAACAAAAGTAGGCGGAACAGGGGGCGTAACACGCGGAATGGGGAACAACGTGTGAAAATGTGGGCGTCACGGGGGAAGTACAGGAGGCAAATGCGTGGAACGCCCACACGCGCGTCTACAACACGTATTCATGGAATCGAATGGGGCTAATGCGTGCACCAAAAAAGACGCACTAATCCGGAAACACGTACGCCAGCAGGAAGCAGGCGTATGTGGACCCACGCAGCATAAAAGTGCGCGCAAACAACAAACAAGCACAGACACCAAGATGAATATACCATTCCTAGCAGCAGTGGTCGTGGGATACCAAAGGAGGAGGGGGAGGATAGTCAGGCTCAGAATTTTTACACCCAGAACCAGCCTTTTTGCGATGCCTGATGACCAGGTGTATGGGAGGTACAGGTTTCCACCTCACATAATACTCGCCCCGGTGAGTGAGTGGAAGGATGACTTCACATCACCCACCCTGTGCTCCCAAGCACTCAGCCCCCTGGAGAAGGTCCTCAATGTACTGCACTTCTTGGCCACTAGATCATTTCAGTGGACAAGTGCTATAGTGGGGGGGGTCACAGGCCATGCAGTTACGCTACCTACACCAGGTGTTGGCCATCATGACTGCACGCCCATCAGTCCGCAGGCACATATACCTGCCCAGAATACCTACAGAAAGGCAGGTTGCCGTCCAGGATTTCTATGGGGTGGCACAATTCCCCAAAGTGCTAGGTGCCATTGACTGCAACCATGTGGCTCTACATCCCCCCAGGGCATCAGAGCACATCTATAGAAACCACAAGCACTGGCATTCCATCAACGTGCAGGTAGTATGTAATTCCAAGGGAATCATCACCCCAGTATATGCCAACTATCCAGGGTCCACCCACGACAGTTTCATTCACAGAATGTCAACCCTAAACCGGGACCTAGAAGCTGGGCGGCATGGCGATACATGGCTGCTGGTGAGTATAAATGCCACTGCACATGCATGCATGTCAGATACTGAGTAATGTCACAACCCCACTAATGATACCCATCACCACCTCCCCAGGGGACAGTGCCTACCCTCTGAGCACCCACATGATGACGCCAATTCGGAACCCCACCACGCCACCTGAGGTAAGATACAACACAGCCCATATTGCAACCCGGGGCATAGTGGAGCGCACATTCGGAGTGCTCAAGTCATGCTTCCGCTCCATTGACCACTTTGGTGGACAGCTGTTATATGCTCCCCCAGTAGTGTGCAGGATCATAGTGGCAGCATGTGTCCTGCACAACGTTGCAACACGCCGGGGCCTGCCGGTGGACATGGTGGTGCCCCCAGATCCCCAACCACATGCACGCCCGCTGCGCATGGGAGGGGAAAGGGCACTTGGTGAGGCAGCCGGTATGCAGCTGGTGGCTAATTACTTCACCTAAAATCACACCCCTGTGGAGTGCACACAGCCCTGGCACATACCAGCAGACAATCAATGATAATTACATAAGGGACACTCAACTGTCACAACCATACCATCCTGAGATTGGTCACCTGGAAGTGTTACATTGTGTGCATACCTACCTACCCAAACACCACCAATGCTGTGTCATCAAAAGGCATGCATCTATGCTGTGAAATTCATTACCCTCTTGCTAAATACAACATGAGAAAAGCGCCATGTCACCCAACCCCTCCGCAGCTCTACCACCAAACACACCATGGCATGTCATGCAATGTGAAAGCAAACAAAGCAATGCACAAGACCTGACACAAGTGTCACAAAGTACACTGTCCCTAATGGAAACTGCCCACACACAATATGCTCCCAGTAATGTATAACTAACAGCACACATTACCAAATACTTACCACCAATACAATGCTGCAACACACCATGGAAAAATGCAAAAACATGACAGTACTAAGTTCAAGTAGTGGTAGTCTTAAAACCTGAATACGCCAGCACATCGACCCCTTACAACTGTAGAGTAATGGTGCCACGCAAATGTCTCAGTGTACTGCATACAACATCAACTGCATCTGCAAAGTAGACGACCTTGTGAAGACATGAGGAAGGAACCTTCAGATTAAGAGGAAGACATGGATGCACAAGTACATATCAATACACCATGCAGTGTACAATGCAACAACATCCACTAGGGATGTCTACACAGTATAGACTACACACTGCCAACACTGCTCATGGGAGCCCACCGTCACTGTGTAATTCACTGTCACTTGGTCACACCCTTTGCAAGCCCATGGAAACAGGAAGCAGGAGGGGTGTGTGTCTCACGAACCCAAGCATCTAACCCAAACTCAGGACAAACCTGCATGTGCCCAGCCGGAATACAGTGGATGCCCATGGGAGCCAAACAAGGCAACACACTGTAAAAAAAAAAAAAAAATGCCCATTTGGGGGCCAGTGGGGGGTGGGGGAGGCCATCCAGGAGGTTCGAGGACAGGGTGCACACCAACACCCACCTGCGTGGATGTTGCGAAAAAAAAAAATACCTCCTTGGGCTCATGGCCTGCACGGCTCTGCCATTGTTGGAGAACTGCTGTCGCTCTGCTCATCCTCAGCTGCTGCATCACGAGGCGGTGGCACTATGGGAGGCAGCCCACGCAAAGCCCTGGTATGGTCCTCCATGCAGGTCTGGAAGGTCTGATTCTGGAGGATTAAAGTGCGGAGATCCCCATGCAGCACATCACGGGTTGCCTGCATTTCTGCACGCATTGCCTTGCGTAATGCCTGGATCTCCTCACGTGTTGTATGCAGCTCAGTTGAGAGCGAACGTGTGAGCTGATCCAGCTGCTGTTCTGCCCTAACATTTCGGGAAGCCTCAAGTTCAAGCAGACTCTGCCTGAGGTTATGGAGTTCTACCATCAGGGCTTCCCTGTGGCCCTGGGACTCTATTGATATGGATTCGCGCAGAGTCTTCAGTGCCGCCCGTCGGTCCCTGTTGGACGCCAACATGTCTTCCCTGTGTGATTGGCAAATGGAGTCTGTTGCCTGCTGTTGTTGCTCCATCTGTCTTTCAGGCTGGATAATGGAAGTGGCCACCCTCTCCATTGCCTGAGCCATCATTTCTACTGATGCTGCCTGTTGGGTTGCCATACCGTACATGGAGTTTCGCCATATAGTATTGCCTCTTGGCGCACGGCCACCGCGTCGACGGGCACTGCACCTGTTTTGGGCAAGGTGATCCGCACCTTGCTGTGCTGGCACTGCCTGAGGCTGCAGGACTGCATTCCCCCTCTGATCTGCTGGCCCAGGAACATGATCAGATGCTGTGGAGTGTGACACTGAAGCCGTAACCGCCAAAGGCGGACCTACCAACACTGACATCCCCATAGAGGGTTCTACCCCTGGTCCAGGTGGGTTGGACAGAACAGAATCCCTGCCAGAAACACTTACCTGAGACTGCACATACGTCTCATCATCCAACTCAGCACCTGAATAGAGGTCTGGGGAGGTGCACCCAGAGGTACCCCTGGACAGAATGGTCTACAGTAACATTGGGTTTTCATCCACCACCACACCACATCCCCCACTGTGCCAGGTCATGCCTGAGATTCCTCCTGGGTCTGCACCATCTCCTCAACCTCAACAGCACCAAGTGCGTCATCACCTGCAAAAACATGAAAGACAACAAATGGAAACAGGTATGAGCACCATAGCACACACATAGGCCGTGACAAGCCAGAGATACAGTACATGTATTACACATGTCCCACATGACTATAACCCTGCCATGCATGTACTGTCAAAGAGTTGGAAGTGGAGTCAAAAAGGCAGACACTGGGGAGAGCAAGATGGATATGCAACACATTTGCGGCATGTTGGGTAGCACTGGCATCACACATCAGGCTGTGAGTGGCATGTCCAATACACATACATGACACATGCCACCACACAGATGTCATGTAGCATAGCCACGGTAAATCACAAAACTACAGCAATATGTTAGTGAATGAGTACTGTCACACATCCATGTCACATCGACATGATGCGAAGATTGATGCTGAATAGTGTTGCAAAATATGCATGTGCCAATAACACAGTCATTGTGGGCTGATCAATGGTTGGTCACTTTAACATAATAGGAAACACCTGTCATCTTCCACATGCAAACAGGCCGTAATAAAAATGTCTGCAGCCCAATACTCCATCGACCTGAATGGTGTAATCATTAACATAACCAGGTAAAAGTAGTGGCCCAGTGTGGGCTTTAAACAATGACCGAAGCATATCACATATGTTGCAATAGGGCAGAATAACGTGTACTAAAAATGGGAGAGTGGAAACAATCAGCCTGAATGGACACTTACAAAATCTGACCAATGTATTTGCAAGATGACAGTTCAAGGTAAAGTGCACTAATCTGGGCGTAATTGGCAACTGTGGGCAGAAGGGTACAGTCATACCCAAATACAAGGGACGTGAATGTATGGGAGGAAGCAAATGGGTGACTCATAACACTCAGGAGTACACACCCTCGCCTGGCACTCAATCAGAACCCGTCACCCAAACAACATACACATGGATTACACACACACGCATGGGCACTCACCGGACAATGCCTCGTAATCAGGTAGTTCTCCCACACCTTGGATTTGTTCCTCTCTGATGAAGGTCCCAGCAACAGACTCATGTTCAGTGAGTTTGTTGTCCTCTTGTGGAGACCCACCGCCAGTCACCAGAGTAGCGGCATGATTTGAGGCCAGCTTGTTCTTTGGTCTGCGTTTCAGGTCATTCCACCGCTTGTAGCAATCATCAGCTGTGCGCCTCACAAATCTAAGTGCACTTATGCGGTCCGCGATGGTCTGCCAGTGTGCCCTACATTGACCAGGTGTGGTTTTGCACCCTGCAGTCACCAGCATTTCGTGGCTATGTGCCGACACATAGGTCACAACTGCATCAAGTTCCGGGTCATTAAAGCTAGGCTTCCTTGACGTGCTGGAGTGTGTAGCCGTGTCTGGGGTCTCAGCCTGTTGTGCCAGAGCACCCTTCTTCCTCTTTTTCAAATGTGGAGCGGAGCCTGAGTGGCTTACGCCGCTCTGGTCAGTAGGGGCAGAAGCACCGGTGGACTGGGTAGTAGGAGTGTGCGAATGCACAATGACCATAGGCCTTGGTAAAGTCATTGGCAGAAGTGTGATGTTGGCAGGGGGAACGTCAGTTTGATGGACCTGGACCGACACTGTCCTGGCTGGGAGACTCAGAGCTGGGGTGGATGGAGCTGCAGCTGCCCCTGCAGCCTCCCCACCCTGCCTACTTGGGGCAGCAGATGACATAGCTTCCCCAGATCCACGTGGCTTGGTGACACAAACTTGCACCGCCACACATGGCCTAGACTTGCTGACCTGGAAGTCAGCCTGGGAGTCATCCTGTGCCAGGTCAGGTGCCACAATGGGCTGGTCCAACAAGGGCTGAACTGGGATGGTGTCAGCCACGTTTCCCTCAACCATGGGGGGGGCATGGGTGTCCCTGATTGGTCCTCCACACAGGGGGGTCTAGGGGCACCCTGGAAATCCCGGCCACGTCCCCTACCGCGCCCACCACGCCCACCTTTTGAAGGTCGGCCACTTTTGCCTCCCTTACCGCTTGGTCGCCTCCCAACCATGGCACTGATGTTGTTGTGCATATGGGAGTAGCAGTAAATTATTGTCCTGGGCAATTGGGGGTGAAAGGAGTAGGGTACTAGATGGAATTCGTACCCTAGTGCACTAACAAGGCTGTCTGTGACCCCTGGGGGAAGATGACGGGTCACGCAATGCACAGGAAGCCCAAAATAAAAAAATAACGTGCACGCAACCCCTCGTAGACCACGTGCATGAAAAAATAAACCTGCACTACGCTGTGGCACCCAGAAACACAAAAATAAGTGTACGCGTAATACACGCAGCCTACAATGACCTCTGAAGGGGTACGCGACACACAGGGTAAGCACATTTGGTAAATACATGCGCGACTCACTGTCTGCCTGGAAAAAGAACGTCAAAAAGACACGCGTGTGCACGTTGGCAACACCCCCGCCAAAAGAAGAATTGTACGCTGTCTGAGGAGACAGGACAAAAGAAGAAGTGAACGCTGTTTGAGGAAACAGGCCGAAAAAGAATAAAGAACGCTGTCAGAGGTAACAGGGAGTACAAACTTGAAACGCTGTGAAGTAATCGCGTGTGAACCGACAAGAAGTACAGAATTCACCCACTCGCGCTCCACGAAAAGCACGTACAAGGGAATGGGGTCCTACACGTACCTTTTAAAGTGGCCCCCACGTACAGCATCACTTACGTGTGTACGCGCTAAGGCCCTTTCCTCCAACTACATGAGCTGACACTCGGACGTGCAGTTTTGCCCCTGACTGCTGGGCGGTGGGGGTGCTGGGGGACATGTGTGGGACATGAGTGGGGGCCTGCTGGCAGGTGCCCCTAACTGCTTGGGGGTGGGGGTGCTCGGGGACATGAGTGGGGGCCTGCTGGCAGGTGCCCCTGACTGCTGCGGGGTGGGGGTGCTGTGGGACATGTGTGGTACATGAGTGGGGGCCTGCTGGCAGGTTCCTCTGACTGCTTGGGGGTGGGGGAGTTGCCTCGAGGCACTCTGCCCGCCTCAACGCCCAACGCATGGAGAACTCCACCCTGACCATGGTGAGCCGCGCCTCTTCCGCCCGCTGCTGCTCCGCATCTATCCGCTGCCCAACCGCTGCCATACGGAACACACTCCCATTCCTGGGTCCTCCTGCCCTCTGGCCGATGCCTGCCCCTCTGATGTTGATGGCCCCGAGACATCATTGCTCCCACCTACAGCCTGCTCCTGCTGCTGCTGCTGCTGCTGTCCATATGCCCTTTCCGATGGTGCCTGCACATCCTCCATCAGCTGGTCTCCAGTTGTGGTGTCCACCCCTGCTTGGGGGTGGGGGTGTTGGGGGACATGAGTGGGGGCCTGCTGGCAGGTGCCCCTGACTGCTGGGGGTGGGGGTGCTGGGGGACATGAGTGGGGGCCTGCTGGCAGGTGCCCCTGACTGCTGGGGGGTGGGGGTGCTGGGGGACATGTGTGGGACATGAGTGGGGGCTTGCTGGCAGGTACCCCTGACTGCTGGGGGGTGGGGGTGCTGGGGGACATGTGTGGGACATGAGTGGGGGCCTGCTGGCAGGTGCCCCTGACTGCTGGGGGGTGGGGGTGCTGGGGGACATGAGTTGGTGATCAGTAGTGCAAGTTGATATGTGGCTTGGCTGGGGGGCATACCCATGGTGGATGGGCTGCCTGCGGGACATGACCAGGGGTGCAGGGTAGTCTCCTGTGGTGTGGGCTGCCTGCAGGGGCCGTGGACGGTGTAGAAGGAACACCTGGGAGGACCCACACTGCCAAATCACATGTAGGACTCCCCGCGCACCCCCGTAAATAACATACCCCACTCTGACAGCAAAATCGTGTGCGAAACTTCCCACGCACCCCAGTTATACACGTACCCCACTCGCACAGGGCCTATCACGTGTGAAACTTCCTGCGCACCCCAGTTATACATGTACCCCACTCGCACAGGGCCTATCGTGTGTGAAACTTCCCGCGCTCCCCAGGAATACACGTACCCCACTCGCACAGGGCCTATCGCGTGTGAAACTTCCCACGAACCCACGAACTACACGTTCCCCTCTCCAATCGCGTGTGAAACTTCCTGCGCACCGCTGTTATACATGTATCCCACTCGCACAGGGCCTATCGCGTGTGAAACTTCCCACGCACGCCAGTTATACACGTACCCCACTCGCACAGGGCCTATCGCATGTGAAACTTCCCGCGCACCCTCGATTTACACGTACCCCGCTCTGATCGCGTGTGAAACCTCCCGTACACCCCAGGAATACACATACCCCACTCGCACAGGGCCAATCGCGTGTGTAACTTCCTACAAACCCCAGTAATCCACGTACCACACTCGCACAGGGCCAATCGCGTGTCAAACTTCCCGTGCACCCCAGGAATACACGTACCCCACTCGCACAGGGCCAATCGCGTGTGAAACTTCCCGCACACCCCCGATTCACACGTACCCTGCTCCGAACGCATGTGAAACCTCCCGCGCACCCCTGGAAAACACGTACCACACTCACACAGGGCCAATTGCGTGTGACACTTCCCAGGCACCCCCGATTTACACATACCCCGCTCCGATCACGTGTGAAACCTCCCGCGCACCCCAGGAATACACACACCCCACTCGCACAGGGTCTATCGCGTGTGAAAGTTCCCACACACCCCCGAATTACACGTACCCCGCTCTGATCACGTATGAAACTTCCCTCCAACACCCGAAATACACGTACCCCACTTGGACAGGGCCAATCGCATGTGTAACTTCCTGAAAACCCCAGTAATCCACGTACCACACTCGCACAGGGCCAATCGCATGTGAAACTTCCCGTGCACCCCAGGAATACACGTACCCCACTCGCACAGGGCCAATCGCGTGTGAAACTTCCCGCACACCCCCGATTCACACGTACCCCGCTCCGATCGCATGTGAAACCTCCCGCGCACCCCCGGAAAACACGTACCCCACTCACACAGGGCCAATTGCGTGTGACACTTCCCATGCACCCCCGATTTACACATACCCCGCTCCGATCGCGTGTGAAACCTCCCACGCACCCCAGGAATACACACACCCCACTCTCACAGGGCCAATTGCGTGTGAAAGTTCCCGCGCACCCCCGAATTACACGTACCCCGCTCCGATCGCGTGCGAAACTTCCCTCCCACACCTGAAATACACGTACCACGCTCCGATCGCGTGTGAAACTTCCAGCGAACCCCAGTAATACACGTTCTCCGCTTGCAGTGTGCTGTGTGGTGGCCCTGTATACTGGTACAGGGTTAGAAGAGCCCTTTGCGCTGGATTGGGGATTTTGATGGCTTTTCCTTGCGCGAGGGGCGTTCTTGGGGGCGCAACTGGCGCTGGTGCAGGGTTGCTGCGCCACTGTCCGCCACAGCTGGTTTTGGTAGCTAAAATCCATGAATACGCTGTGCGCGGAAATGGATTTTAGCGCACGCGGCTGGCGCAGAAAGTCGCACGCGCACCCTCTGCGCCAGCCGCGTGCGCCAATTGTGCACTGAATTCTATGAATTACCCTCTGAAGTATTAATAAAACAAAAAGCAATAGAGGGATTTGACAAGCCACACATTCACCCGGTCACGTGAGTTTGTTCATGTAAATATGGGAGAAATACAAAATGACGGGTGTGACCGTCGCCAATACAACAGGAAAAGAGAGAACTCGATAAAGCGTTACTGAAGCAAAAGGTAAGATGCGCAAGGGGAATGCCTCTGAGCACAATATTAAGCCAGGAAAGACATATGCACTAAGCATTAAAGAGAAATAGGTACGTAGAATCACGGTACCTATGTCACCACGCTAGGTATTAGCCACTAGATACGAAACTACATATACTTTAATCCTACCACAGGATTCACCTGAGTAGTTTGGTAATTTAGCAGATGCGCTTTTAAAGTTTGCTATTTCTTTTTTGTACATGTTTATTATAAGATCTGCATTTTTAAGGTTTTTGCTACTCTTCGCTAAAGTTACTTCACTTCCAAAATATTTACTTTGGATATGGTCTATTTGTTGAAGGAGTTCTTTAGCTGTGCCATGTAGGAGAATGTTATTAAAATGTTGCATTTCTAAAGCAGTACTTTTTGCATAGTACATTCTCTTGACAAGATTCTGTATAGTGGAAAGGATGTGTTGGTAACATTTTTATGTGGTGGAAGGTGCTTTTGCAAGCAGTTCCTGAAATGCAGGCTAATGAATGTCCTTGCAGTCCATTTTAATTGTGCACTGGACAGGAGTCCATGGTTTGCAAAATGTTATTCTAATTTTCTCTTTTACTTTCACATAGTGATTGAGGAATTGGCATAAAGATTTGAAGGAATGTTTCCGTATGTTACACACTGAGGTGCAGGGGCATTTGTAGACTGGACGGATTGGTTCGGCGGAATGAAGAGTTGATGTAAGTTTGTTGGGGAAATTATTTCAATGAGGGTTTCTTTTGCCATAATGGTGTTGTCTACCATTTCATACCCTCGGTCACTGCTATGTATGCCAATCAGGTTTTTCTGCTCTTGGTTATATGCCTCTTCCTTGAAATATGGTTCTGTGCTGCTTGTGTGAATCCCGACACCTGCACAGAGGTTTGCAAAAGAATCTATGATGACATTGTGCATGTTTAGAAGTACTTTTTGTGATTTGCTGATTATTTTTGTTATTAGTTTCATTCTTGTTAAAAATAATATAAACAATGTTCTTTTGAGGAGCAGTGTGCTGTCAAAGAAAGCTTCCAGGATTAGTCTTTTGCATTAATTTTTAAGGGTTGAGTGTGACTTTTCTGCTGTTTTTATAAGATTGTGAAGTACTCTATGATGGAACATTTTTGTAAAATAATTTTTGGGGAATGCTTAACTGTGGCTTCATTAACATTGGAAGATGTAGTGCTACCGCTATTAGTAGTTTTATTCTTCTTAATTTTTTATTTTTTATTTTGATATAGCTGAATAAATCAACTTTTTAAAATTCTAATACAAATATACATTTTCACATTCCATTCGATAATCAAAACAATAACAATAACCATGAGGAAAATGATACATCCGATAATGAGCAACTACTAAAATCAATAAAAGAAAAAGGTAAAAATGTACACACATTTTGTGTCTCAAGTGCACAAAATAGCTTTGAATATTTACAAATGATATTCACGGTTCAAAATGAGTTTTGCAGATTGATTTCGCATGGCAATATAGCTTCCAAAAAGTGCACTAAAGCCTTTATCACAGAGAATTTTGTACTATTAAATAAAATACTCCATATCTGGTTTTCATCCAATTCATCATGGAGTCTCAACAAGTTAATAAAAAATGTATCACGCTGCTCCTTCAAATTAGGACAAGTTATTATCACATGGTTTAAGGTTTCCCTCATGGAATGAGATTCACAAAACCGACAGTAGCTTAAACCAGCAGGAATGATTTTACGCCTCACCAATACTTCCCTAGTAGTCCATAAATTAAGTCTGAGGTGCAAAAATGTATTTCGTACACTCCCAGATGGACATTTCAAGAGATAAGTTGCCACTTGACCCATCCGCATATTCCCAAAATCATTGTTATTGAAATCTCTGTATTTTAAACAAGATTCATAGTTTTTTATCCAGTCCCAACGATAATACTTCTACCAAAGTATTCAATAATAAATTCCGCCATTTCAGTGGAAACACATGGTTTGAGGAGGACAAGTACTAAGCAACAGTGCTCAGGATATTGTTATTTTCCAAACCAAGCAAACATTTGCGGAAAAAGGAACACATTCTCCACTTAACTCTACCAGCCATTGAATTCAAGCCCAATTCAAATCTTAAAATCGGCATAGGGGAACAATTCGGGAGATGTAGAATCCTTTTTCAAAATCTAGCCTCCAAATTATTCCACATTTTGTCATTTGTATACAGCTTTTATTAAACACCATAAAGAAGAATAAGAATCACTTTTTGCTCATAGAACATTAAAAGATGTTTTAAAGTCAATTTCCCATACTTATAAAGAAGAATCTTGGCCTGTGAAATCAATGTCGAGAGTTTCGACTGAAGGGTAATCAGATATTTATTGTCCCTAACGGTATTTTGTATGAAGAGCCCCAAATATTTATATTCTGAAGCTAATTCCATACATTCCTGCCAAATAAACCAAGTACCATTGGTGATTTTAGATTTTCCTTGTGGTTTGCAAACCATAATCTGAGATTTATTTAGATTGACCATGAGCTGGTTCTTTTCTATATAATAAGAAAGAGCAGATAATAAAGCCTGGAGCCGCTTGGGCGTTTGTGATATTAAAACTAAATCATCAGCGTACAAAAGCCAGGGTATACACTGGCCTCCCAGTTCCGGGGCATCAGAAACAATTCCCAGAAATGAGTTGCCCATATCAAAAATGAATAGGTTAAACAATACGAAAGCCAGAATGCACCCCTGCTCAAGGCCCACAAAAGTAGCAAAAGCGGAAGATAAGAGGCCTTCCAAAGACAATCTGACATGCATAGAGGTATCCTTGTGTAACTGAATAATGAGTGCCAAGAGAGTTGATGGACAGCCAAGCAGTTTCAACTTTTGAAATGAAAGGTCATGATTTATTGAGTCAAAAGCTGACCGAAAATCAATAAATGCGAAGTATAAAGATTGTTTCCGGCAAGCATATTGGGACTTGAGCATATTAATAGTAATAATATTAGGAAGAGTGCCAAGACCGCTGACAAATCCAGATTGAAAAGGATCTCTCTTTAGGCAGTGTTTGGTCCAGTTATTCAGGTCTCTCAGAATTTTATGACAAAAAATCTTCCTGGGGACATCTAGTAAAGAGATGGGTCTATAACTGGCCGGATTGGCCCGATCACCCTTCTTATAAATAGGGATGATGATGGATTGTTTCCAGGACATCAGAATTTTTTAGATAAATTAATATTATCAAAGATGAGATATAATATATCTACCCAAATGTCCGGGAATTGCTTCATATGTGTGTTTGACAAACCATCCGGGCCAGGTGCTCTAGACGGGCTAGCTTGATTGATGAAATACAATATGTCGTCTTTATCAAAAGAGAGATGGAAATTAGGTTGAGGGTCAGGCTTGTGTATACTTGGGTCTACCGGGGGTGCAGCAAATAGATTAGAATAGTATTGTACCCACCTCTCTTCAGTCACATCCTTAGTTTGAACAGCGACCTGATGACCAGCAGTGGCCTGATTAATGATGTTCCATGACTGTGCAGAGTTTTTAGTAGCTAATAATTTAAGCATATTGCTTCCATCGCTTTGATATAATTTAGCCTGAATCCCTCTTAACCAATTTCTGTATCTGGTTTTGATAAAAGTTAAGGTTGTTAATCGTAAATCACAGGGGAGTTTATAGGCTTCCCTCTTTTCAGCCCGAACCAAAGATTTCCTAATTCTAACTTCATGATCAAAAATTTGTAAATGCAGCGTTTGTTTTTGCTTATGAGAGATTGAAGCTGGTTGAAATAACTGCATTAAATCATGATAGACTACCTCTGGAGTATGTTTCCAAACAGCTTTCCACTTCAACTGGGCATCATAATATGATCTAAAAGCTTCTAAGGATGACTCGGTCCACATTAATCTATTTCTAGCTGGGTTTACTTTATAAGAACCCATAAGAGAACAGGGTTTCCCCTGTACCAGATTAGGTTTGAGGAACCAGGTTACATTGAGCACATTATGATCGCTCACTTTTGTGTCAATTATCTTGAACGATGTTACTTTATTCACCATGCCTGCGTTGACATAAATGTAATCAATAATTCCCTGACTACATGCTCGATGCCAGGTGGTTCTAGGTGGGATGTCCTGGGGAAAGGAGCCATTTAGTATGAACAGGCTTCTGGAATCTACAAAGCTTGTCCACTTGGACAAACAATGTATTTCAGATTTACAATTTGGGCCCAAACAATGGAGATTCAGATCACCAGCCAAAATGATGGAATCCGAATGCCCATCCAGGATTATAAGGTCAATAGTTTTGTTCACAAATTCCAGAAACCTATCATCAGAGATGGCCAGAGGATTCTAGTAAATGTTAATAAAAGCACATCCACTACCTTTAAGGTTGAAGACTCCTTAACAGCAGTTAATAGACCAGAGGCCCAAAGTAACCCTTGACTGCAGGTATCAAGAGGACATCATAGTTATTCCACGATGGAACGCTGGTAAACCAAGATTCTTGTATCAAGATTATATCGTGGTCTAGCAGGTGAATGGCCTGATTATTCAAAAGATGCCTATGCCCTCTAGAATTCCAACTAATCAAGGACAACTCAATTTCTAGGAAATTAGGTAGCTAACATTGATTATTGTTGGGGTCACAATTTCATATATGCGGGGAAGAGCCTTGGTTTCTGTTTATATGTGACTTTGGGACCTGGTTCAATGGTTCCTTTAGTGAGCAATCTGAATGATCAGGACTTGGGAGAAGGATAAAACCAATATCGAAAAGCTGAGACTTAACAGCCCAAATCGCATTAACTACGACCCTCGAATTTATCCATAAGGTCACAGAAGTCCGTTTTAGATGGTCAGTAAACTCCACTTGCTGAATGTCGATGGTACCAATATCATCGAGCTTGGGGATTTCACTGAATATGGACAGGACTGAGGTTCGGTTCAAATTATATTGCTTAGCAGGCACAGGCCTGCAACTAATAGTCTGTGAGTGAACTGCAGGACGCTTAGCACCTATATTCAGAGATTTTTGTTTAGATGGAATAGGAAAAGCGTTGGATGTCAAGTACTTAACTGCAGAATCATTGCTTTGAGAAGAGGCAGGAGACTTGAAAAACTTTGTTAAAGTCGATTGGATCAATTTTTCCATATCACTAGTTGTCACAAAGTTAGATGCTGGAATATCTGTCTTATTCTGATGTTTTACCTGTGTCACAGTTTGTACTAAATCTGTGTGATCGTCAACTTGTGACTGTATTGTTTGCGCTTTCTGAGCCACAGGGGCATTGGGCTCACACGTAGTTACCGTTTCACATGGCACAAAAGACAGCCTCTTTAAAGCAGATTTAGAAGTCATATACTCATCCACAGCTTGCCTTATTTCTTTACGACGATCTAATGAGCTCAAGACTGCTGGGGCCAAAGAAGGTTTGAAACAGAAGCCATTAGATGTCTGCCTATTAGTAGTGTCACAAAAGACATCAACAGCAGCACTGATCAATTTATTTAAAGGACTGTATGCCATAACAGGGGCGCTTGATGCTGGTAAAGTCTTAGCTTTCTTCGCCTGCGATTGAAGCAGGTATTTTTTAGCTATGGCTTTTGAAGCAGTTGTGGTAATTGTTGCTGGTGTTGAAAGATTTTATTTGAGATGCTCGTCTGGCCACAGATTTGATGTTTTTTTGATTTTTTTAAAAGGGCACCCTTATTGTGTCCCAAGTTCACAGGTACATCAAAAGTATTTGGGCCTCAGTCCGGGTTTGGAGCTAATTAGCTCCATGGTTGCCTCCGAAACCGTCCCAAATCCGGCATGGTGAATGGAGTAATTACCGGTCCATTCCAGGGTTGGAGGGACCGGTAATTCCCCATTCACCTTTTGCCCTTCCCCATTTCTGCCCCATAGGGCTAAATGGGAATGGGGAAGGAGGTAATTACGGCACCGTAAATTACGGTACCGTAATTACCTCCGAAGTACCTTTGCGGGTCCCGTACTTAGCTCCTACTAAAAGCAGGAGGTAAGGAAGGACCCACAAAGGGACCTCGGAATACGGAGGTAAGGGATTACCGGCATCTGGACCCTTACTGGTGCCGGTAATTCCTTACCTCCAACCTCGGAATGACCCCCTTTGTGTTTACACCACCAAATAATGAATCATTTGGTTTTATTTGATGTTCATCTGCGGCTTCCTGAACACTGTTTGCCAAATCAATGATGGGATTTGATATAAGCGGAATACTCTGATAACACTTCGGAGGGTCATCAGGTTGAAAATATGTCTGAGATTCTACTGACCTCTTGCTAATAGGCAAAGTGGTAGGTAAACACAGAGTTTCAAGTTTGTTGGAAATCCTGAGTTGTTCAGATAGTAGCTGGTTAAGTTGATTAGAATGAACATCCGCCTTATTAGCCAAAACTTCAAACAGTTTGGCCAATGCAAGAATAGCAGTGTTCATTGAAGTCAAAGCAATACCAGAGTTTACATTTTGAGTATGAGCCAGCTCACCATGCAGAGGGCAAGTTCCCCCAGTTTTTCATGGTGCTGGAGCAATAAATGACAGTTTTTCCACTGAGTTAGCAACACTAATATTTGTAAATAAAATAGGGGACTTAGATAGTTTTTCAGAATTAGTATGAGCTGAAAAACATGAAGCATTTGAGTCAAGATCAATTACGGCCAAATCTCCAGAAATAGATATTGCAGACAATTTAGAATTAGAGATGTCATTTGCAGACAAGGTGGCCATAATAGGTACTTTAGCAGGTAAAGCAACAGGACCGGTTAGCACATTATTTAACAAAATGCTATCAGTTAGGGACACATTTTCCTTTGCAAAAGTGACCGTAGAGACGGCTGTTGGCACATGCTTTATTGTCCCACTAGTTGTACCCTCATCTGCTCCTTCATACTTGCCAGATGGTCCGTGAGATGAGTCCTTTTGAGTTGCAGCAGTTGTTTTTTCCACGGAGTCAGTTGATGCGGTCAAGATAGTTCCATTGTTCACATAAGAACAGTCCACGTGACTTCCATCTCGGCAGAAAGGTCGAATGTCCATCCCTAGCAACAGTTCAGCTTTGCTTTTTGAATTAGGTTTCATAATGCCCATACGAGGAGTAGAACTTAATAGGTTTTTTTTATTGAAGATAGTGCCGGATTATGTGAAGGACTTGCACCATTTGTGCAATGCAAGGCAGTTACAACGGGCATGCCCGATTTTAAGGTGGTGATGCCTTGTTTCATAATGTAGCTAGGTCAAGTGTGCCCAAGACCAAATAAAACCCAAAAAGGATATAGAATAACCAAACAGTTATCAAATGGACTCAAAGACTAAAACCTCACCGCTCACCGCGTCAAGCACGGTGAAGCGGCAAAGCAGGACTTAACGGGGCTTTACACGGGTGCGTGCGCGCGGATCGCGCGCAACTGTGTTTATATAGCTCCGCCCAGTACTCAACGCAGGAGGGCCTAAATAATAATAAAAAAGATGTGTCAGAAGTCAAGTTTCATAAGTATACACTTTGAGAACGTATTTTCTTGATCCTTCACCTGATGGAAATTGTAGTCCACAACAACAGCAGCGATGCAAAATCCACAGATAGAACGCTGGAAAGAAGCCCGCGGCAAAGCGGGACTTAACGGGGCTTTACATGGGTGCGTTCTTCTTAATACATTTATTTTTATTTTTACTTTTTGGAAGAGGGGACATCATTTATTTACTGCTAGCTGGTTCAGTTTTGTTGACTTAGTGTATTAGCTGTTTTGTTTGAACATTTGCTATACATTCTACTAGAGGTGGATGAGTATTGTGTATGCTTTTAATTTTATCTGCTCTATTTCTTTGCTGTTTTCTATGGAGTTGATTTTTAGTAGTCATTCTTTTCTGTCTGTTGTAGAACAAAGGAAAGTGTGGGTTTGAAAGTTTTGCAATGTATTTGCGTGTATTGTGAATGAGTGTGTGAATATCAGGGCAGGCATAACTAGAGGGCTGTGTGATTGTGCAATGGGCTGTTAGTTTTGGTTGGAAAGGTTGTAAGAGTAGAGGAGTATGTGGATGTGTGAAGGACTTGGTTCAGTGCGTAAGATAGTTTACTGTGCATGAATAAGTAAGGGCATTACACTGTTTTCACAATACTGGTGGGTGTTACGATACTGGTGTTCAAATGAGAATTCAAAGAGTGTACCTGCTGAGGTGCAATGTATAAGATTGAAGTAAATGCTGTTGGTTTTAAAAGAATGCTGTAGGCTACTATACAGCTACACTGCACTGTATGAGTAACAGAAAGAATACTAGTACACTAGTGCACTTACTTTGTAGGATGTGAAGAGTAGTTTCCTTCTGGTTGTTATCTTCTAGGAGAGAGGTTGTTTTTTTCAGGATGCTGTTCTTCACTGCAATTGCGAAAGAAGACAATTAGTGGGTATGTGTGGTAATGGAACATTCATTGTAGTACAAGAAGACATTTTATGTTGCACTGTAGGAGGAGTTGTTTGGAAGAAGAGTTAGTAACATTGCACGCGATTATGAGTATGGTTGTAACACTGCTGTTGCTGCAGACAGGTTGCCACCAGATTCCTTATAATTATTTGGCAGATGGATTCCCATTGTCACTAGGACATTACAGGTCATGTTGGCCTGAAAAGTCAGGTGGTGGAAAATGTATTTCTCTGTTTCTGTGAAGTTGCATTGCACTGTATACGAATGGGTACATGGGAGAACCAGGCAGTGTTGGTAATGGGGCCAGTGGTCCTGTGATAAGTATGCACTATGGGGCTGGAGTTTTAAAAGTGTGAGAGTTGTTGTTGCACTATTTGTATTAGAAATGGTGCAATGCAAGTCCTAGTATGCAGAGAAAAATTCATTAACTTTCCCACATATGCATGCTTGGTACGTGAGTGCTATTGAAATATGTTGGAGAAATTGTTTCCATTTTGTTTCATTTATTTATTAACAATTACACACAGCACAGCTGTAAATGTACACATGTATTTATTTGGTTTCCTTCAAATGGTGCTGAAATGAATAGTTTTAAATGCGTTGGATGTTGTCATTTTTCATTCCATGTACATGCCATGCTTTAGTAACATACATCCAGTTTTCATTTTGTTTGTGCATTGTGGGAGTTTTAGTGCAGCATGGTTAGTGGGAGAAGTGGGAGAAGTGGTTTTAAAAGTGACAGAATGAAAGAAGAAAATAACAGTTTGCACATTAGAATGGGTGATATGGGCAAACATGCATGTCTTGGTAATATAGTAACATTTCACACAGGATCTGGCACTTAAACATGCTATGGAAATGTTTCAAATGTGGTTTTCTATAGTTTTACAAATAAATCACAGAGAGTGCTGGTGAAATTGCAAATATGTGTTTTTAAACTGTTATGAAAATGCTCATTAAAAGAAAACTTTCTAAGCACACAGCATTGTAAGTAACTGCCACTTGATGTCAGGAGATGTGACAAACGAGAGTATGATTATTGAGTAGGTTATGCAGGGTAAGTGGCAGGAACCCTTTTTAAATGCATTTTTAAAAGAGTTGGAAATGTACTTTACAAAACATATGCATACCTGTACTTTGTGTGATGGATGCAGATGTGGTTGAATCTGCAAATCGAAATCTTACAGATGTCTATAGTAGTTTCTGATGCAGGTGCTTTAGAATAACAGGAGACCCACACTCTGAGTGTTCAACAGTACATCTGAAGTGTTGAACTGAGATGACAGAGTCTGATGTAGAGCTCTTGGATGTGATTGGTGGATGGTGTGACTGCTTAACAGTTGCCAATGAGGAAGTACTGCAAAGAGTGAAGTGGAAAGGGAAGAAGGGTTGTCTTGTGTTACAGGGACCGCAGACAGGGCGTTACACATCAAGGGCTTTTTGGGATGCTTGGCATGGAAAGGGGACTGCAGGGATTAGCACATCAGGTGTTCTGGTTGTGTTTATACGAAGATGTTTGTAGTGAAGATGGTTGTGCTTGGAGGGATGGAGAAACTCAGTGTGTGAATAGTGGGAGATTGTTTCATTACTAATTTGCACAGGTATGCAGAGATAAGTGGCATTTCTGCCAACCTTGGATTTGAGGGATTGGAAGCTTTGAGGTGTTTGTGCCTGGCTGCAATGTGAAAAGTGTGCTTGCACTTTGTCAATATATGTCTGTTTTTAATGCTCCAGATGTCCTTGTGCACTGTGGAGGACTGCATATGGGGTACATTAGTGCAGTAGCTTTGCAGAGAGTACTGAATGAATTGCTAAAGGCACTAATGAAGCTGTTTCCATGTGCAAAGGTGATATTTTCTCACATACCACCTAGAACACTAGAGAACTGCCCCAATGTCTTCTGTCCTCAGCAAGATGCAGAAGGTGTCTTGTGAACAAAGGCATATCTTCTTTTTTGTGCAGTGTTGGAATGTCCTCTTTTGAGAATGAGTACCCTAATTCTCAGGGTGTTTAATTTTTATTTGTTGTGGATGGGTTTTATTTGTCAAATATTGGAAATGCAATTTTCCTTTATGATGTATGGAATGCTTTGAAGAGATTCCTGTAAGCATGTAAGGAAAAAAAAACAAGAGAAAAGTCAAAGAAAATAATAAAAAAGGTGCTTGTATAAGTCCCTTAAAAGAAAAAAAAATGATTCTTTTCAGAGCCACTACTAAAGAAAAGTCTGCAGTCAGTACTTACCACACCCGGGGCTTTTGAGGATAGCAGCCATGGAAATGGGACTGTGGAGCCCAGGGGATTGGCCAATAGGTTTTCCTGGGTATGTTAATCAAGGAGAAAGATTGGCAGAAGGTCTGGTTGATGAGAGGAGTGCAGATGGCTATGGCTATGGCTGTGACTTTGAGAAGGAAGAGTGTGTGGATTTTGGGAGACTCGTGGATCCATTGGTTGCAGGTCTATGCAGAGCAGTGTGCAGTGGCTGAACATCTTGGATTTCATCATGTTGATGTGAATTGGTATGGAGTGCGCAGCATGAAGTGGGTTGACTTGCTCCCATTTTGTGTCAATTTGGTCTTGCTCCAACATCCAGCTATTATCATTGTTTATTGTGGAGGGAACAGTTTAGGCCATGTAACTGGAGTTTCACTGTAGTTTGCAATGACAGAGACATTTGGGAAAATTATGGACATGTTCCGAACTCCCGACTAATTTTTTTCTCGCATTGCCCAACAACAGATGTGGCTGCGCTCCAGTTCATTTGGTCAGCAAATGGAGAAAGCGAGGTGCAATGTCAACAAGGCTGTTTGTGGATTTTTGAGAGATGTTGGCATGCTGTCTTGCGATAATGAAAATATTAAATTTCATAGCACCAATATTTTTCCCGGAGTTTACATCTAGATGGGAGTATCATTAGATGACAGCCTTGACCGAAACTTTACGGAACGCAAGTAGGACTACAATTCCCACCACTTACGAGGTAGATTTATAGTTCCCAGAACAATAGTAAACATCCCCACATGGACGACACAAATGTGAGAGATATTTGCAGACACAGCACACTGTATACAGTAGATGCTGTGAACATTGAGTATTAATAAAACAAAACGCAATAGAGTGATTTGACAAGCCACACATTCACCCGGTCACATGAGTTTGTTCATGTAAATATGGGAGAAATACAAGATGGCGGCCGTGACCGATGCCAAAACAACAGGAAAAGAGAGAACTCGTTACAGCGTTACTGAAGCAAAAGGTAAGATGCGCAAGGGGACTGCCTCTGAACACAATATTAAGCCAGGACACACATATGCACTAAGCATTAAAGAGAAATATGTACGTAGAATCACAGTACCTATGTCACCACACTAGGTATTAGCCACGAGATACAAAACTATATTTAGTTTAATCCTAGCACAGGATTCACCTGAGTAGGAGATAAGCTATTTAGAACTGTCCATACTGTAAGAGCACTTACAAGTTTAATTATCTGAAAGCAAGTAGAGAGAACAGCAAATGCTGTACTCGAAATATGTGTTTACAGTGAATTACCTCAACAAGAGAACTGATTGTAAACAGCTTTTCTTGTAGGTAAACCATACACCACAGCGCAAAGAGGACTGGACTACACAGAGCCGCCATCCCATATTGGAGAGTCTCCACAGCTGACATGAAGGGACTTACTTTCAGCAGGTAATGGCTCCCCTCTTGCGAGTTACTATGTTATAGGCCAGCCAGGCTCGTTCTCAAAAAAGTTACGACTAAGGGCTTCTCTTGTAGGCTATCCACTCAGCAAGACACCAAGAAGACTGATTAAAACCAGCAATACAATTGTGAAAACCACAGAGAACCGAGACATACAACAGGTAAATGAGGTTCCTTTCCCTGTTGTTCCCCAAATGCTGTATTCCTTGTACACCGCACAAGTGTAACAATATCACTCTAAGACTGATTAGCCCCTTTGTCCATTTTTGTAACCCTAAAGGGACCAGGACATTATCTGGCTTGCCCGTTGGAAACCTGAAGACACGCTCCAAGTACCCAAGATGTGGAGAACATAGAAGAAATCATATATTTTTTAATATAGAATGCAGTATTAGCAATTCTTGTCCTGAAGAAAGTGGCCAGCAATTAGAACCGCTGAAACCGGTTGACTATCAGAAGAAGTTTGGGGGTTGATGACCCAAACTCTGATACCCACCATACTTTGATGAAAGGGATCGACATACTGATCATCATTTTAATTCTATCTAATAGAAAATGAGTTCTTTGTTAGATACACATTATTTTAATAAGTATTAGACCAATTGGTCAAATTAGTTGTAATTATAAAACACACAGATTGGAGGCAGTAAGATTATAGAATTGAACCGACCACCAATAGGTGTGCACTTGAATATCTAGACATAGGAAAGTTGTGAGGGAGGAAAGGGTAAGGACCTCTACACCTTGATTGTAGGCGTCACACCATTGCATTCTAGGGATGGCTGGACCAGATTCTTGGTGCACGAGGTACTTAAACACAGGGATAAATAGACAGCAATAGGGATTGAGATTTAGGAATAACTTTTTAATAAAATAGCTACTGTCTAATTTGTGCTACAGATGTTAGGGTATAGGCAGGAAGTGGAAGCTCATTGACTCTTACTGTAATTACTTAGCATTATAATCCAAACAGCATGCCCATTTCAAGCTATAATACGCCTTCAACTGAAAACAGTCAAATTACCTCCATAAGCATTACTAAATGGCATTTGTGGTAAAGTAGTATATTTGCCATTAGATATGAAAGAAAATGTAGTACCCTAAGACTACAACACACAATAGATAAATCTTTGATTTTACCTGTTAATGATGTACAAACAAAGAAAATGAATTTTGGCAACAACGAATCGACTTTAACAACGTTAGACAAGCCCTACAATATCTCATAGAAAACAATGAATACTACAAAGATATAAACATAAAGGAAAACTTAAGAGAAACCACCCAAATAATTCAAGATTCACCAGAAACTGGCCAATTTGAACGTGTATATCCTGTTACTGCAGCTAACATTTTAGGTCAGTATACAATTCACCCACTACACTCCAAACACACCATAGAAGAAGCAATAGAAACATATCAATTGCATCGAGCAAAAGGATTGCAAAGAGCATATGGAAGAAAAGTGTAGAAGCAGGTTCTTTTCCTCTACTCTTTGATACAGGAAAAGGATGAAGATATGATACAAGATCCATACAAACTAGTGCCTCAGAATATCAATCGTTACAAATGTATTCTGAAGACTCCAGATTCAGACAAAATGTGGGATACATTTCCCACTTCCTGTTTGAAAGTGAAGTAACAATGTTATGCTATGGAGATGCACACCCATTAAAAACAGACTCTAATTGTTTTAAACATGTCCGCTACCCAACTGCTTCAAAAGATAAAAGGCATAGATGACGTTTTGCAGTCAAGTATCACAAATCTCTTGGCAAACATGCATGGTTCAAAAAAATACTAGTTCTGATGTCACACTGATTTACGTTGTATGCTAAGGAACCTAATCCCACCCACATGGGTTGTTACATTAAGTTGTGCAGAATACACATGGGGTGACTTGCACAACTTCTTACACACTGCAAACCAAAATAAAGAGGGAATAATAAAAACACCAGGAGAACTCTGTTATCTTGACCCTGTCAATGTATGAAGGTTCTTTCACCATTGCTTCATTGCCATGCTGCACTTCATCTGCAATAAAACTACCCCTGCACTCAGAGATGTGGAAGATTTCTTTTGGAGAAAAGAAAATCAATCCAGAGGAGTACCACACATACATATGTTTTTGTGGATAAAAGATGCTACCATGTGTAGCCATGAGAGTGATATTACTGTTTTACAATTTATTGAAAATTGCATTACCTGTGACATCCCTTTGGTAACCATACATAGTGACCTAGGTACAAACATTTAACACTTCCAAAAACATAAGTGTGGAAAATAACTGCTGACGTTGATATAAAAACAAAGGTAAAAACTACACCAAATGTAGCTGTGGCTTCCCTAGAGCAATTTGCAAAGAAGGACAAGTTAAAAGTTTGATGTATTTTGTTAGACACAGTGTAAAAGGCAAATCCCCTAAAAACACATCACATACAGCATGATAAGGGACCAAGCATCCAAGTACATCAATGATTACAAGGCAATCATTGCCCTCCTGTGAAATGCAAATGTAGACATACATTACATTGCAGACAATTCCACTGCAGTTGCAAGATGTGTCACAGCCTATCTCACCAAAGTTGAGAAAACAGAGCTAAAACATGCCTGGGATAACATATCATCTGACAAAACACTGTCCCAAAAATTGTACAGCTTTGGGATAAAAATGCTCTCCCATACAGAATGCAGGTGCTATGAAACTGCAGACCGTTTAACAGGTGCAGCCTAACATGGCAAATCTGAAGACATTGGGCCTCATTACGAGTTTGGAGGTAGCATTGCCATTCTTAGCGGCATGGCTGCCTCCAAACTCGTGTCCGGTTCCCGGAAAATGGGAATTACCGGGCTATTCTGACTTTTGCAGGCCCGGTAATTCCCTTTTTTTGGGACCCAGACCTGGTACATCCCCATTCCCATTCGAGCCCCCATAGGGCTCTGTTATGAATGAGGAGGATGCTAACTATGGACCCGTTAATGATGGGTCTGTTGTTAGCATCCTGGTCTGCTCACGGGTGGCCGTATGCACATCTGGTCTGGCCCAGATGTGCATACCACCACCCACGATCAAACTTGTAATGTGGCAGCCTGGAATGAACGGTTCAGGTACCTTACCTGCACTGTTTATTCCACGGCCACCAGCCTAATAATGAGGCCCATTGACTGGCTGAACCTTGGACCAGCTTCATCCCAAAAAAGAGTATTAAAATCATACAAAGAGATAGAAAACATAGCCACAAAGGATCCCAATAGCCAGGACATTTAAAAAAAAAAAAACTATGTAATTGACACATACTACCCAAACAGAAGTACTGCATTGGAAAACATCTGTCTGTACGACATTGCCCACAACTACACCTACAAAAACAATGTCAGACCAAATGACACAACTGTCAAATATTCAGTCTCAACTTGGGTAAAGAAGCCTAGTGAAACTCACCACGCCCAGTCTAATTAATCATATTAAATTATCATTTAAATCTCTACAAGTTAGAGAGCTCTATTACATGTCCCTACTCCAACTTTTTAAACCTTTGAGACAAGAAAAAGAATTATAAGGTGACTATGACTCATTTGAAACAACATTCAAAGCAAATGAAAGCAGTATAACAAATGACAATGTCAAACAATACAAACGAATGTTGGACAATGAACGAAAACAAGAGTAAGAAATTGAAGCTCATCTAGACAAAGAAACTCCTGAGTGCAGTCAAACTTTCCTTACAGGAAACCAAGAACCACTTGGGGAACCACTCATTCTCAATGGAGTCTAAATAGCCATGACTGAGGTAGAAAATACCATGTATATATATATACACAATTGGAGGAAGACGTCGCAGTACTGGAATCACAGCTATATGATGAACAACTCACCATTTATCTAGAAGTCACTCAATAAATTTAACATAGTTTTTAACATGAAACGAAAACCTGTAGCTGTACATATTTTAAACCTCTGCTCCTGTATGTAAGTGGTAAAGCTAGAATAAAACAATCAGGAAAATGTCTATAAACTTAACAAACAACAACCTTTCGGCTGTAGTAACAGCCCCCACAGGTTGAGCTGCCTACAACATAGGAGGTGCAACTTTACACCAACTATTGCTCCTCCCTGTAGAACATCAAAATAAATTAGAATACTACAAATCATCAGCAGAAGCTGCTATTGCTATAGAAGTAAGCATGGTTTACAACCTCATGTTGACGTTAATTCATCTCAGAATGCAAGAAGTCCTAAAAACCAAGTACGAAGAACTGTTTGGAGTCCTCCACAGTTAACATCAGTGAAAGGTCAACCTATTTTCATTGTGACACAAACAATGCCGCAATACCCTCATCCGCCTTAGAAATGTAAATCTGTGGCAATATTTTCACTACAGAGAACTAAATAAAAACATGCACCAGTCTGCCGACCTCGCCTATGCTAACATTTAAAAAAACATTAGAACTTGTTGGCTTAATAGAGATGCAAAATCCATCTTAAATAGTAAACTAATCCATGAACGATATGGATGAAACACATCTACTCCTGATGTTATGCAACAATTAACTAAACAAAATTGAAAATGTATGTCCTTAATGCCAACCCTTACAAGCTGTAGTCAATTCAATGAGACAATGTTGAAAAAAGAAATGCAACACATACTCCACAGGCAAACTAGAAGTGCATATCATGGCACTTCCTATGGTTCAGCAAACAACAGCATGACTAAATAGCTTAGAAAAATGTATCTCCAACACAGCTGGATAGGAGCAAATATTGACTTTGGGCCTCATTACGAGAATCCCACTAAAAACAGAGTTATTATCAGCATGGAGCTAGTAGCGCATCCATAACTCCCTTGACGCCACTAATAGCGGCTGATTACGAGTGCGTGAGTAGGTGCAAACCCCCATGCCGGAAATGGCTGCACCGCCATGCCGCAAAAGGCCCTCCAACCTCTCGGTAGCGCCATCACGGGACCCGCCGATACCGCCTCTGCCAAGGAGCAACCCTTTAATAACGACCCAGTAATAATATCATGCTAATACCGGGCTCTTGATACCGGACCCGGAAGTAACGTCATCGTGTCGGAACGGGAAATGCGCTGGCGGCCATCATTAAAAACACAATCCATTGCAATCCTCTCAATCCAGCAGCGATACAGAGGAGAGAACAGAGCCATACCACCCAGCATGTCGAAGGCTACCCGCAAGACAACCCCCCGCCTGCGCAAGAAGCGCTTCTCAGATGAGGAGCTAAACATGCTGGCTGATACCCTGTAGCCCATGCAGAGGAGGTTTTTGAAAACAACCTCAAAATAGAAGTTCAGTTAAGAAAGAAAGAAATCTGGGAGGAGGTTGCGCACAAGGTGTCAGCAGTTGGCATCACCCCCCACACAGTAAAAGACTGTAAAAAACGATGGGACGACCTACGTCTACCGGTCCAGAACATCCTGGCCACTAGTCGCAAGGAGGCCATGGCCACAGGCGCGGGTGCCCACTCACCAGTCAAACTGATGTGCCGGGAAGAGACCTGTAGCACAACCATCCAAATGGAGTCCATAGAGGGCTTTGGCGAAATGGAGACGGGTGCCGCAACATCGGGAGATGGAGGTGAGTGACCTTGCAAACCCCTGTAGGCCAAACCTCGACATAGTACAACTGATGTGAAAGTGAGCCAAGCCAATGCATGTCCCATCATACACACATATACAGATCCATGTCCAGATGGAGGCCCAAACCTTGGCACAATGAAATGCATGCTGCCTGCCAGTCACATTACCAACAGACACCCAACACACAGTGACCATTTCTATGTCATGCATCACACAAACCTCAATACAATGGCATGCCACCTGGTACGCATCAGTGCCGAATGGAGACGCCACTGCTTATGCCAAAATGCCCCTCCCCCTTGCAAGTACCCTGTGTGACACACCTATAAGAATACTATACATGTGAAATGAAATACTGTACAGCATCAACTCATGCATCTTACATGTAACAACATCACTGATGCCCTGCATCTCTTGTTCCTCCACAGGTACGGATGCAGAAGGTGAAGGGCAGGACCCTGCCCCAAGGCCATCAACATCCAGGGCCAGACCACAGGGCACTGGGCATTCCACCTCCGGGGCAGCACCAGGGCCAAGAGTACAACCCAAGGCACCTGTACAGGCTAGGCAGGCTGCTGAGGAGACAACAGCAGCAGACAAGACTGCAAATACTGTGCTGGCAACAACAGCTGAAGGCGTGGCTGATGGCACGCAGTCCACTGCCACCAGTTCAGTGGGTGAGGCAGCAGCCACAGCCCCACTCAGTGATGTGGATGTTCAAGCGGAGGAGTATGAGGACTTAGACGGCAAAATACATGTACAATGTCCCCACACCCCAAGCCCCCCATCCACCTCCCAATACACCACTCAGGGCACACTGTCCAGCCCCATGTTTGCGGGGTATGGGGTGTTTGGGAGGGTATGAGGTGTTTGGGTGTTTTGGGGGGTGAGGGGGAATGTGAGTGGTGGAGGGAGGAATCACTATGTTGTAATTTTACTCAATACACCCGTTGTGTTCAAAATCATTTAATGCCTGGATATTGTTCATTCCGTGTTTGTTCATTCTATTCATTACAGTGCACAGTGCCCAACTCCCCACACACCCTGTGTCCATGTCCACATGGTCCCAGTGCTCAGTGTAGTACTGACACATAACCATCAACATGCCTATGGTTCAAAAGTAATTTTCAATGAGTGATTGGCGTTCAGCATGGCCATCTTGTGTATCACGTGCTGCCAGGGGTGCTGCTTCTCCTCCATCATCATCATCCTCACCCGGTACATTCATGTCAATGTCAGGTGGCAGTGGTACGTTTATCCGGATGCACATGTTGTGCAGCATGACACAGACCATGGTGATCTTTGCCACCTTCTCAGGGCCATAAAGGAATGCTCCACCAGACCTGCTGAGGCAGCGGAACCATGCCTTCAATAGGCCAAAGGTCTGCTCAATCACAACACGGGTCCAGGTATGAACCGGATTTTACTCATCTTCGTGCCTGTTCCGCGGGTTCCGCATAGGGGTAAGTAGTCCCGGCTTCAAGGGATAGCCTCCATCACCTGCATGGGAGCACAAAGAGGTATGTGTGAGTGAAACTGAGCTGACACCTTTAGGATTAACAGCCAGGTCTGCAGCTATTTGGTGTTGACATGCTCATGTCCCTGTGTGTATGCACACAGGTACATTTGATGCATTGTGTACTGCACAATGGTCTACTAGTGTGGATTGCATTTTACAGATGATGCAGAGTGTTCACTTGCATGCTGATGTGGATGTACTGTGGATGCGGAACGATGTCTTGCCACCCATTATTGCAGTGTATGCTACTCTGTGCCTAACCACACTAGCAGCATTTCCACTGTTGTAATCATGATTAGTCATGCATCGCTTCAATCATACCCATGGTGGCCTGTTTGTGCATCTGGCATCTTGGCATTGATGTACGGCATTGTCTTATGTATAGCATTGATGTGTCATGTTCAGATGGGATGTTGGGATGTTCAGGACAACAGTGTTTAGCTCTGAGTACATTATCCACACACCACCCAATCCCACCCAGGTGGAGTATACACCCCCCAATCACACGCAGGTGGAGTATGCATCACCCCAATCCCACCCAGGTGGAGTATGCATCCCGCCCAATCCCACCCAGGTGGAGTATGCATCCCCCCAATCCCACCCAGGTGGAGTAATCATCCCCCCAATCCAACCGTGGTGGAATATGCATCCCCCCCAATCCCACCCAGGTGGTGTATGCATTCCCCCACCTGGCAACCCCAATGCACTGCCATGGCCCAGTCAGGCAATTTACCGAGCAGCCAGGCACGTCGTCCAGCATGTTGCTCCATGTAGCAGGGTAGCGTGGAGTTACACAGCACCGTGGCATCATGTGTAGATCTGGGATATCGGGCGCAGCAATGTGTGATGATCTTGCTGGAGTCATGTACCATCTGCACATTGATGGAGTGGTATTGCTTGCGATTGCGGTACACCGCCTCTATGACATGAGGGACCACCAACTCTACATGGGTGCAGTCGAGGGCACTGACGCAATTGGGCATGCCTGCCAGTGCATGGAAGACTACTTTGGTGTCAGCAAGCTCCTGGCCAGTCCGTGGTAGGGAAATATGGATGCTTGCGAGCTTCAGGAGGGCAACAAGCACTTGGGTCAGTATGCGGGAAAAGAGTGGCTGTGATATGCCATGCAGCTGCCCCACTGTGTGCTGGTAGCTGCCTGTGGCCAGGAAGTGGAGCACAGACTCCACCTTTAGTAGTGGGGGGATGGCAGTGTGTATTTCTATGTGGCTGACTATGTCGTTGTGTATCATGTCCACTATGGTGGGGTTGGTGTCCCGGTCCAACCAGTACAAGGTCTGGATCTGCTCAGGGGATAGACTGAATGGATTGGGTTTGATGCGAGGGATTGGTGGCTGCCTACGTGGTACCACTGGCTGCACTGGTGGTACTTGCTGGGCCTGTCTCACCCTCCTTCTCCTCCTCCATCTCCTCTGTGCTGCCTGTTGTTTTAGTTGTAGTTGTTATTGTTGCTGTTGTTGCTTTTGTTGTAGCAGTACAGGCATGTCCTCCAGCCCCATGATTGCCACAGCTAGTGGTATCATTTTGGTGTAGGAAGTGGTGTGGTGTGTGGGTGTACTCCTTTTGTACTGGAACAGGCTCCATTGACTCCACCTGTGGTAATTGTATGCACCTGTGGCAGTTGCCTGCACTGCAGTGTGCTATTTGCGGGTGATCTGCGATGCCTGTATTGCCACCGTCGTGCAGGCCCTAATTACCACCTTCGGGATGCCGCTAAGTGCGTAACTTGTGATATCCTCCTATTAGTGGCATCCCAGTATTGGTGCCGAGAAGGGGTGCATGTACTCGTGCATGCCGGTAAGAAGGGACGCGGTATGGGCGGTGGCGGTATTGGCAGGTTGTTGGCTCGTAATGGTCCTGACCCGTTAACGATGCCGGCAATGCCATTCCGCCTTCCTTTTTTTATTACCTCCATACTTGTAATGAGGCCCTTTGTGTCTAAACTGCAGAGTAATTCTGAAATATAACCTTGACGTAGAACAAGGTTTAGTCAATGGAGCAATTGGTACAGTTGTTGGTTTCCAAACATATCCACATGACAACAACATTTAGTTTGTCAACATTCACTTTGACAAACTTGCAGAAAGAAATTGATCAAACAATAGCATGTTTCCTTCTTTTCAAAGACATGTACGTACACAGAGAGCAATTTTCTCTATCTCTTGCATATGCTGTCATTATTCACAAATTACAAGGTCTAACCCTAGATCAAGGTTTGATTGACATTGGAAGCACAGTCTTTAAAGGTCAAAGGTATCAACGGTCAATTACTAGCTAACTTTGATGCAAACAAAGTCAAGACTGACATTCCTTGCATCCTGGAATACACATGCTATGGGCACTATACACCGCCCATTTAGGTATGTACCGTGTACCTCAAGGAAAGAAACCATTAAGAGGACAAGAAATACAAACAGAATCTATAGCAGATCTCCCAACAATACTGCTTAAAAAGAATGACCAACTCCTTCTGGATCAAACAATACAACCACACAACTTTCTTGTACAAAATCAGCTGCACGTCCATCAGAAAAGAAAGACACAACTGTCTCTTCTCCAGAAATATCTGCAGGCCCATCAAACGATCCACAAACAGAACTCTCTCGTCCATTTAAATTCAGCAACACAACTGGAGTAAATTGTTGTGCTGATTTGACAATGAATCTTCTCTTTCAATTGCCACCAATTGTTCAAAACATTTACTTAAACGGCTCAGATCAGTTGTGTTTGCAAATGCTCATCTTTCACAGAAATGCCACAAATAATCCTGAAAACAATTATTGTGTCTCAGGTAAAAGGCAAGAATTGGACTACTGTGCAGGAATGGTAAATTGTACCATAGACACACAGGAAGATCCACATGGATTCCTAATGTGCTTACTACACATTCTGCAAACCTAAAACATCCCTATAAATGAAATCTTCCAGATTTCACACACATGGAAACATACATGCACTCCTGCAACCATGTTTCACTACACCACAACCCTAATGAATGATTAGTGATTAGTATATGTATCCATACCAAATTCTGAATCCATTCCATTTCACCAGCTTCCACAGAATGCAAATCATGGCATATGATGTCCTTTTTGAAATTCAGGCAATCGCTCCACCATACAAACAAACTCACATAGTCAATATGCCATACTAATGCTTCTAAGGTATGATGCAGATGGTACCAAAAATAACGGTAAGCTTACAGGCTGCACAGGCTTCACACACAGCCAAGTATCTCTTGGAAAGAAAACCTTCACAAAAGTAAGTATAGTATACCACACTGGTGCCAGAACCACTTCAGGACACTACACTGCATATGTCAAAAAAATAAGTAAATGGTTTCAATGTAACAATACCTATTTTACTCCAAAACATAGGTCACCAGCAAATTTAACAAATCCCTACTTAATAATCATACAAACCAAATTTAGTCACTAAACTATAGAACAATCAACAGTTAGAATATGCTTGCAGGTATCAAACTACATCAATAATATTACAATAGTACTTTTGGAAGTCAATCTAGTGAGAATACGCCAAGAGGTATCTAAATATTTGAAAAATACCCTTCATTCCCAAACACTTCAAATACGCCATCTCAATTCATATATGACAAAACATCTTCTATCCTCCAATGTAGTTCGAATACGCCAACATGTATCTAACTATTTCAAGCATTCCCTTAATCACAACATACTTCAAACAAACATACTTTCACTCTTACGCTAATGTAACTGTAATCCTTGTTTCTTTTAAAATCCAGTACGTATTTCTTTTTCCAATGACCCAATGATTATTTAATGTCAAAACAACAGCAGTGTGTCATACACTAATGTTGTACCAAAAATAGTACCAACAGTGTACTGTTTATGAGTGTCTAAAAAAAGTATATGTAAAATTGTATAAAATTACAGCTTTTAACTATCCTGCTTAATAAATGGTACTGTTTTTTTTCCACAGAAAATAAACCAGAGATTCCAGCTTCATAACGCTATAAAACTAAGTAACTATAGCAATTGTAATCAAATACATATTCTATGAGCACTATCCTCAATTGTACTACAATCATAAGTACCATATACAGTTCAATTATATAATTCCTCCATATTACAAACACTTTGTACTCCATACATTTTACTACTATGGTGATTTTGGCCATACTCATACTACATTACCTATAATTGATATACACATATTACTACTGTGGTGGTTGTGGGCAGTGGACAGATGTTTGGGGCAATAGCCTGCAGCCATGCCCCTCAGAATGTGGCCACTGGCCTCAACCACCACAATACAATTAACTATGTAAGAAGTACGTATAATACACCATCAAGTAATACAACTCAAGCTGACCTCCCTGCAATCGAAATGATGTTCTCGGATACTGAAATTGACAGCAGACTCGGCAGCATTTCCAAACCCTTTTTTCACCCATCAAATCAGGTCCACATTACCTTTATTCCAATTCCCTACCATTTCCACACCCTCTTTCAGCCATCAAATAATGCCAAATGTCTTTGTCAAGCCGTCCATTCACAGCGCTGTCCGTGAACTACCGCGGTGTCATCAGGCAACTACGATACCTGCCCTACCTTTTTCCACCTACAAAAAAGCCCCATATAATCATATTTTCACTCCCCCATCCTTCCCAGCCCCTCTTTCCACCACCAAATGACTCAAAATATGCTTTCCAGACGTTTCCCCCACTGCGATATGTGCGGTCAGCCACGACTGTCTGCGGATCCAACATGGTGGGCATTTCCAAAAATCAAGGGTGGGGTACATCTTAATCGTAACATTCCTTTAATGAGTTTTTTCTGTCAATTTCATAGTTTTTACAAGAGAAAATGTTTCATGGTATTACATCACTGTATATAAATTATTAATAATTCCTCTTTTCATATATATGAAAGAAGTATAACCTATAAAACTCCTTTAAGAAACATATTTTTTGCAACACATACTTAGCTGCTCCGTTAGCACAGCAAGTAGAGCGCTCGCTTTGACATCTGTGCAGAGACTGCTGACGTAGGTTCAAATCCCGGCAGTGCCAAACTCTGCCAAACTCTGAGGTCGATAAATGAGCACCACACACCGTGGGTAATAATAAGCAGCGCTTAGATACTCGAGGGTTCGTAGCGTAATATAAATGCTAAATTATTATTATTATTATGTCTGTCATTATCAGCAGCACATGCTGGGAACGCAAATCATTGTTTAATTGCCTACAGCATAAGGCTCCACCTTGGCCCTAGCCAAAACAAACCACAACAAACCACCCCTGCTATTCATTACCTACTCTGCATCCTGTCTCGGTGTCCACAATACCCTAATAATGGAACCAAAGGCCAGTTCTCATGACTTGCAGCCATGGGCAGTCTCCAAATCCATGCCTCATTCACCAATAAGTAAATCAGAGTACACATTTGCATTTGCCGAGGGCCAAGCCCACTACCCAGAAACCAAATGCATATCACTAGTTTTTCTACTTACATTCTTACACTTTGGAAAAATAAAACACAAGACACATTTCCACAAACATGCTTTCAGGTCCTTGCTAATGCTCGTCGCACACGTTTGTTGTAATCTGGTCCACCACTTCACACTGTAACCGCAAGCACAGCATTTTCTACTATTTAAACCTACTGCTTCGGCCATGCCGCTTGCCACATGCCACAATAAGCAGATTACAGTTCACATTTCTCCTTGCTGACAGCCAGGCCCATTGCCCAGACACCAATGCTATATCATTGTGTTGTGTACTTACATTTGCACACTTTCAAAAAAATAAAACACAGGACATATTTGCAAAACCATGCTTTGAAGTTCTTGCTGACCGTCCTTGTGCATATTTGCTGCAATCCCATCCAGCACTTAAACCTGTATCCAAGAGCTTGTTTTGTTTTCCCATTCAAACCTATCCTAATTTCGAAAAACGTTACCACATAGCTGGGCCCTGGTGGCCATGCCCACTTTAACCCCATTGATGGTCCCTCGTGGTCATGCCCTGTAGCCAGATTTTCCAGGTCATGTTCGTATGCTATGACCCGGACAATCTGGCCACTGCCCAAAGCCACAGGTTATACTACAGTCACCAAAGGTATATCAATATCTTTTGATCTTTTGTACCGCCATTATAAAACCAAAAAAAGATAAAACACTGACACATTTTCAAAACCATGCTTTCACGTCCTTGCCAATACTCATTACACAAGTTTGATGCAAATCTGCGCATGTTTTATTTTTTTTTAAGTGTACATACATAGAATAGTTATTTAACTTAGTGCCCCCTTGACAAAATCCAATCAGATGCTGCACAAACATTCAAGGTTGGGTCTATAATCTTTCGGAAAACGTTTGTCAAACGGCAACAAAGTTATAAGCCATTTAAAATGTTGGGACCCTGCTAATTGTGCCCCCTTTAGACAAAATCCCACCAAAACTTGCAAAAAGATTAATATCTAAGTTTAAAATTATTTTGCAAACAGTTGGGCAAATTCGTCAAATGGCACCACATTTATAAGGCTTTAACATGTTTTGGGGCCCCCTCTAATTTTGTTCCCTCTTGACAAAACAGCACCACACTTTAGAGCACCATTCAGAGTCAGGTCTAGAATAAAATGTATAGCCATCCAAAAACTGTTTTTCACCAACCCTGTAATGCAGAAATAGGCACAGATGCCTCCGAACATCTGAGATATTTGGGAACATCGCAGGCATCTGGACTGTTCGCATTCATCGAAGATGAAAAACCACCCAGTTTTGGGTCTTTTGAAGGCCATATTCTATCCCATCCTTATCACCTCTCACCTCCCCAGGCATTGTTTCATTAGTTTGACAAGTGCAATGTTGTGTTTTTTAACATGTTTTGACTGCGATGTTCGAGGACAGCAGCATCTCTCCACAATCCAACATTGCGGGCGTTTCCAAAAATCTGACGCTCCACGCGCTTTTCACCATCCAATCAGTGGCCACGTTTGATGTCTGCGGACATCACATCATCCTCTGGAGCAATCAGAGGCCCGTCCGCGAGCGTACAGGGAAGTGAGTCCACGGACAGCACACAGATATCACACATTTTTTTAACCTATTTTTTTTTGGCAATTTTTTAAAAATACTGAGCTGATTTACACCAAATTTACAAAAGCACGCTTTTGGGACCAAGCCGCCACTCCTGCTGCAAATTTGGTGAAAATTCATCCAGCAGTTTGGGCTGTAGGTGTGAGCACATTTGTTTTACATTGCGTCTATGGGAAAAACCCACACATTTTGGGACCCCCCTATAACTTTGCCTGTCCTTGACGAAACCCACAAAACTTCACAGAATCAATATAACAGGGCCATATACTTTTTTTTACAAAGTTTCTTGAGGATTTGTCCAGGGGGGCAAACTTATAATCCTCCCAAAAAGTGATCTTCCTATGGGTTGAGCAACTTAACCATAACTACACGGTGTATGGGAGGAATGGTCTTTAGGACCCTCCCTACATTTCTCACCTACGTGGGGCTTATGACTCGCCGGCAGCCATGTATGCGCCTGGGCTCGGGATGTGGGATGGCTGCGGGCCGACGCATGAGTCTGCACGGCTCACCCTGTAGCATGATACAGACTCCATTTTGTAATACACGTAGACTCCATTTTGAGTACAACAATCTAGGCCTCAGTGGTACAAGCAGTCTGCAGGGCACAGCTCTCCCCCACCCGACTGGGCACAGTGAGCCAGCACTCCCCTCACCCTCCTTCCCATGGTGGCTCCGCTGAAGGCTTGTTCTGACAAGCAACTGGGCGCGAACAAGTAACAGTACAAACACTGTATCTTTCACCTTCCGCAGTACATCATTGACCTGACGATGACCGGACCTTAAGCTGTGGTCTGAGAAAAACAAAGCTGCCTCTATAAAACATGTCCTGTCTACTCGCAGACCCCTGCATCTATAATATATGTTGTGAATAACCCCCAACCCTGTTCCCCGTTTGCAGTATCAGACATGAATGTTAAGCCTGTGTGCCACCCAGTTTTATCCATGCTGCCAAAGCCATTTGCAAGGAGGATGAAATAGCCTCAAGTCCATAAGGTTGATTGTTCATATTAAAATGGGACGACCTTTGCCCATCCCAGAACACTCACATGTAAAGTTATCAAACATATGTATATTCGAATTTGTCATGACTAACCAAGGGTCATTGTTGCTGCGCAACATTTAAAAAGCAATGTGTAAAATCCTAATGCACAGTATGATTTCCCATAAAACACGCAAGTTAACAAGTAGATAATTAAGTGTTGCAACATATATGAGTCTTTTAAAGTAATAAGCACTTACTTTTTATCAATGAAATGTCGTTTTGAAGTAATTGTTTAAACCTTGAGCATGTACACAAGTCTGATCATAAGTAGTATGTTGTAAAATTTCACTGATGCGGATGTATAGGCCAACCTGGTTCTACCTCACGTTCTATGCTAGCTTTCCCCATTTGCCCCCGCACCCAAATGGAAGACTATGAATGATGTGATGTTAACAAAACCTTTCATTGATTCTGCAAATACAGTACCTATGAAATACAAAAAAGTGTAATACAAATAGTGTTCATAAGCTCACATGATCGTTGATACATTAAACAGCCACGGTAGTGGCTGTGTAGTTATGGTTAAGTTGCTATTCCCATAGGAAGAACACTTTTTGGGCAGCTTATAACTTCGCTCCCCCTGGACGAATCCACACCAAACTTTGCAAAAAAAGTATGTGGCCCACTCTGAATTTTTGCAAAGTTTGGTGAGGTTTGACCCACGGGGGCAAAATTATCAGGGGGTCCCAACACTTCTTTTTTTCCCATAGACTGAATGGGGAAAAAACTTTGCTCACGCCTACAGCCCAAACCTCTGGACGGATTTTCACCAAATTTGCGTCAGGAGCAGCGACTTGGTCCCGAAAGAGTGCTTTTGTAAATTTGGTAAAAATCCATCCAGTAGTTTTTAAAAAAACAACCAAAAATTAGTGATATCTATGTCCGCTCCGCGGACACATTTCCCTGTTCGCTCCACGGACAGTATCCTGATTGGCTAATCGGCTTGCGTCATGTCTGCGGACATGCAACGTGTTTGTTGATTGGATGTCGAAAAGTGTGAAGTGCGTCAGATTTTTGGAAGCGCCCACCATCTTGGATCCGCGGACATCCGCAGTCAGCGTGGTGACAAATGGTGGTGAAATACAACTTTGGCAAGTGTGTTGGTGTGTAAGAGCTTTTGGGGATGGTGGGGGAGTAAGAGATGGGTCAAATACTGTATTCATTTAGGTGGCAGGCACCCCTGTTTTGTTAGTCTTATCCGTGGACAGCCACGCTGTCCGGGATGTCCGTAATTAGCCAAAATGGGGGTGTCCTAAGGACACTATTCCTGTCCGTACTGTCCGCAGGCAAGTTGAAACTGTTCTAAGAACATATTCGGTGTTGGGATGTCCGCAATTAACCAAAATGGGGTGTCCTAAAGACACTATTCCTGTCTGTAGTGTCCGCAGGCAAGTTGAAACTGTTCTAAGAACAGGCGCGCTGTCTGGTGTGTCCGCATTTAACCATAATGGGGGTGTCCTAAGGACACTATTCCTGTCCGTAGTGTCCGTAGGCAAGTTGAAACTGTTCTAAGAGCAGGCGCGGTGTCTGGGATGTCCGCAATTACCCAAAATGGAAGTGTCCTAAGGACACTATTCCTGTCCGTACTGTCCGCAGGCACGTTGAAACTATTCTAAGAACACATTCAGTGTCCGGGATGTCCGCAATTAACCAAAATGGGGGTGTCCTAAGGACACTATTCCTGTCCGTAGTGTCCGCAGGCAAGTTGAAACTGTTCTAAGAACAGGTGCGGTGTCCGGGATGTGCGCAATTAACCAAAATGGGGGTGTCCTAAGAACACTATTCCTGTCAGTAGTGTCCGCAGGAAAGTTGAAACTGTTCTAAGAACAGGCGCGGTGTCCGGGATGTCCATAAGCAATCAAAATGGAGGTGTCCTAAGGACAATATATCTGTCCGTGCTGTACGCAAGCAAAATAAATCTGTTCTTAGAACACGCTTGGTATCCGCGGACATAAAACATGCCCATACTGCATGGTTAAAATGTTTGATTCTATGGGTGTGATGTATGGGTGTGATATGCTGTGGTGGTTGGGGCCAGGGCCTAGAGTCTTTGGTGCATTGTGGTGTACGGTTACATGTTTGCTTCAATGGTTGTGTTATGGAGCAGTATTTATGAGTTGTACTTATTATAATATACTTACTGTTTGGTTTGGTAACTGGAGCACATATATTCTTTGTCAATTTCGGTGATTAAAGAAAAGATCATGTTAGTGTTGGTAGTTGATAAGGACTTTTTACATTGCAAAATAGACATTTCAGCTTTTTTTCGACCCTCATATTTAGTAGTTTACAAACCAGTGTACTGTGCAATTGGCTCAGTTTCTGTGTTTGTTGTTAAATCATTGGGTCTGTGGGAAAAAAATCCATGTTGGATTAAAAAAATAACTTTTTTTATTTTGGTACAATACATTTATTTTTGTGTTTTCAGTGTTTACTTGTTGTTTCTGGCTAATGTTGGCTTGTTGCAGATTGTTAGATACTTGTTGTTGAACTGTAACTCATTATACTTTTTATTTATATTCTCAAGTTGTTAATCTATCTGTTTGGTTGTTGCAAAATCTTGGGGCAGTTAGATACCTGTTGGCGTATTCTAACTGTTTATTTCTTGTTATTTTTAGTGGTAGTGTTTTATCTGTTTGGTTGTTGCAGAATCTTGGGACAGTTAGATACCCTTTGGCGTATTCTAACTGTTTGTTTCTTGTTATAATTTAGTGGTATTGATTTATATGTTTGGTTGTTGCAGAATCTTGGGGTAGTTAGATACCTGTTGGCATATTCTAACTGTTATACTTTTCTAATTGAAATTTTATTAATGTTTATGCACAGATTATTTATTACATTTTGTTTTTAAGAATATTAAATAAGCCTTTATAAGATTTGCTGGTAATCTTTGCTTTAAAGTAATGGTACTAGCATTACATTTGAACCATCCACAATTCTTTTTTATATTTGCAGTGTAGTGACCTGCATTGGTTGTGGTTCCTGCATGGTAGATTATACCTATCGATGTGAAGGTTTTCTTACCAAGTGATACTTGACCATGTGTGAATCCAGTCAGCTTGCAGTTGTTTTTAGTACCATTTTCATTGTAACGTAGAGCATTAGTATTACGTATTTACCATGTGTTTGTATTAGTAAGGTGGAGCGATTATCTGAATTGCAGGTAGTACATAATCTGCCATGGTTTGCATTTTGTACAAGTTGCTGAAATGGAACGGATTCACAGTTAGGTATGGATACATACACACAACGTTCATTAGGGATTTGTTCATATTGCATATTGTTGCACAGAGTGCATGTATGTTTCCACATGTATTAAATCTTGAAGATTCCATTTATAGGTATGTTTTTGTTTTCCAGTACTTGTAGCAAGTACATTATAAATTCTTGTGGATCTTCTTGTGAGGTTATAGTGAATCTCACCATTCCAGCACAGTAGTCCAATTCTTGTCTTATTCCATGAACACTATATGTGTTGTCAGGATTGTTTGTTGCGTTTCTATGAAGGACTAACATTTGTAAACTCAATTGGTCTGTACTGTGTAAGTAAATGTTGTCAACAATTGGTGGCAATTGAAAAAGAATATTGATTGCTACATTTGCGTAGCAACTTACACCAGTTATATTTGAAAATTTGAAAGGACAAGATAGTTCTGTGTCCAAGTCATTTTTTCGGAGTGTGTGTTTTTTCTTTGAAGAAGTACCTGAGTTACTTTGAGTAATAGGTTCATCTTTGGTTGCGGTAATTGATAAACTATTAGCTTCTTTTACTCTCTTTGGAGGATTTGCAGTGAGATCCTGTTGCATTTCTGTTTGAATTAGTTTTCTTTTCAAATGTTTTCCTTTTTGAGGAACAGGATATGTTTTTAGATGGGGGGTGTATAGTGAACCTAGTCTATTGTATTCTAAAATACAAGGAATATCAGTGTTTACTTTACTTGCATCAATGTTGATTAGAAATAAACCGTTAAGTGTATGTAAGTGTGATAGTGCTCATGCCTTCTTTAAAGACTGTGTTTCCGATATCTATCAATGCTTTATCTAAGGTAAGACCTTGTGATTTGTGAATGGTGAATGCGTACGCTAGAGTTAAAGAAAATTCTGCTCTTCGTACATACATGTCTTTGAAGAGAAGGAATCGAGCAGTTGAGCGTCCTATCTTTTTTACTTCTGAAAGTTTGTCAAAGAGAATATTGACAAACTGAATGATGTTGTCACGTGGGTATGTTTGAAAGCCAACAACTTTACACAGTGCTCCATTAACTAGTCCTTGCTCCACATCAAGGTTACGTTTAAGCATTACTCTACGGTTTAAAGATAATTTCAATATGTTCTCTAAACCAGCTGTGTTGGAGATAGAATGTTCTAAGGCATTTAGTCTTGTTGTGGCTTGTTGACACATGGGTAGTGTCGTACCCTGTACGTCCAGTTTGTCTGTGGAGGAAATTTCAATTATTGGTTGCATTTCTTTTTTTAACATTATTTCATTGAATTTGGAAAAGCTTCCAAGAGTTGGCATCAAGGACATACAATTGACATTTTTGTGTGCTAATTATTCCATGACATCAGTAGCACATGGGTTATGGCCATAAAGTGCATCGATGTGCCAGGTTTTTAATATTGCTTGTGCTTCTTGAGATAGTACACCAACTCTAATACTTTTTAAAATGTTGGCATAGGTGAGGTCTGCAGACTGGCGCATGTTTTGTTAATTCTCTGGATTGGAAATGTTGCCAAATGTTGACATTTCCTAGGCTGCCAACAGTTTTACGGCAGAGTTTGTGTCCTACGTTTTTAAAAATAGGTTCACCTTTCACTGGTGTCAATTGAAGAAGATCTCTGAAAACAATAATGTGTTTTCCTCCGAAGAGTTATTCGTAGTTTGCTTTGAGTACTTCTTGTAATCTGATGTGAATCAAAGCCAACATTAGGTTGGAGACCATACTCACTTCATCTATTAGTAGCATTTTCATTTGTTTTAACACTGCGTAGTCCCATTGCAGCTTCTGTAGAAAGTTTGTAATATTCTAATTTGTTTTGGTGTTCTATGTTGTAGGCAGCTAAACCTGTGGGGGCAGTTACAACAGCTGACAGTTTGTTGTTTGTCAGTTGTTGAAGGAACTTGCTGATGATTTTGATTGAGACTGTTTTGCCTGAACCAGCTTCACCACTGACGTATAGTAGTATAGGTTTGTAATTTTGGCAGGTGCATTCTTTATTTTCATGTTGTACACCATGTGCAATCTCTTTTGTTAATTCTTGAAAAATGCTACGCTGCTCGTTGTTCAGTTTTGATTGTAGTACAGTTAAGTCTTCTGTATCTTCATAGTGACACATGGTGTTTTTTACTTCTGTCATAGCTAATTCTGCCTCATTTGCTGTTAGTGGCTGTCCCAGTGGTTCTTGGCTTCCTGTTACAGAAGGTTGACTACTGTCGGGAGTGTCCTTATCTAGTTGGGCCTGGAGTTCTTCTTCGTGTTGCTGTTTATTGTGCAACATTGTTTTGTACTGTGTATAGTTTACATCGGTTATAGTGCTTTCATTTGCTTTGAAAGGATCTTCATAGGAGTCATAGTCATCTAGTATCTCTTCTGCTTTTCTCCATGGTTTAAAGAGTTGTAACAGGGACATGTAATATAGATCTTTATGTTGAGGAGTTTTTAATGACAATTTGATATGATTAATTCAACTTGGTTTGGTAATTTTTACTAAGCTGCCTTCTCAATTTGTCGCTCTGTATCTACCTTTTTTTTCATCAGGTTTTATATTATTTTTGTATGTGAAGTTTTGGGCTTTGTGGTATAGACACATTGTTTCCAAAGTGGTACTTCTGTTTTGGTAGTATGTGTCTAGTGAATTGTTTTTCAAAATGTCTTGGCTGTTGGGATCATTTTTGGCTATTGTTTCTATATTGTCCTATGATTTGAGAACTCTTTTTCTAGATTTAGCAGGACCAAGATTTAGCCATAATATATTTTCAGATTTTCCATGCACAGCAGTACCGATTAAACGATCTGCAGCTTCATAGCAGCCACATTCTCTATGGGAGAGCATTTTTATGCCCAAGCTGTACAATTTCTGAGACAGTGTTTTTTCTGATGATAGGTCATTTCAGAGGTCTTGAAGCTCTGTTTTTTCTGCTTTTGGTTAAGTAGGCTGTAACATATCGTGCAACTGCAGTGGAAACATCTGAAATGTACTGCACATCTATGTTTGTATTCCATAATAGGGCAATGATTGCATTGTAATCATTGTTATATTTTGCTTCTTCTGTTTTTTTTATGTAATATGTGCTTTTAGATGATTTACCTTTAACACTCTGTCTAACTGAAGACATGACGTTTTTCACTTCACCTGTTTCTGTAACCGGTCTAGGGAAACCAAAACAGCATTTGGTGTAGTATTTCCCTTTGTTTTTGTATTTGCGACGACAATATTTGCCACATTTGTGTCTTTGAAATTGTACAATTTGTGCATGAAGATCACTATTTGTTGCTTCTGATGGAATTTCACACGTGACATATTTTTTGATAAATTGTAAAACAGTGGCATCACTGTCTTGACCAAATTTAGGAGCATCTTTAATCCATAAAAGCATGTGGATATGTGGTTCTCCTGTGGCTTGGTATTCTTTACTCCAAAAGAAGTGTTGCACTTCTCCGAGGAGTGGAACAGTTTTATTGCAAATGAAGTGTAGCATAGCAATGAAGCGATGATGGAAATATTTTGAAACATTAACAGGATCTAGAGAGCAAAGTTCTCCAGGTCTTAGTATATCTATGTTTGTTTTGTTTTTGTTTGATATGCATATGAAATCATGTAAATCCTCTCACGCATATTCTGCACAGCTTAATGTAACAAGCCAAGTGGGTGGGCCAAGGTATGTTATCATACAACGTACATCTCTGTGACGTCGGAACCAGTACTCTTTAGTAGCATGCATGTTTGCTAACAGATTTGTAATGCTTGATTGTACAACCTCATCTTTTTCTTGCACTTTTTGTAGTAATTGCGTAGCTGACATATTTTGAAAGTGGGTTCCTGATTTTAATGTGTGTGCAACTCCGTAACATAGAGTTGCTAGTTCACTTTCAAAGAGTAGGTGGAATATGTATTCCACATTTTGTCTAAATCTGGGATCTTCAGAATACATTCGTAACGAGCGGTATTCTGATGCTGTTATCTGAATAGGTCTATCATCGTACCATCCTCCTTTGCCAGTAGGAAAGAGTAGAGGAAAAGCATGTGCTTCTATACTTTTTTCCCATATGCTGATTGGTGATCCTTTGGTTTGTCGCATTTGGTACATTTCTAGTGCATCATCTATCGTGCCATTAGAGTGTAATCGATGAATTGAATAATGGTCTAAAATATTGGATACTGTAGCAGGATCTAGAAGTTCAAATTGACAAGTTTCTAGTGACTCTTGAATTATTTTAGTTGTTTCCCTTAAATTTTCTTCAATATTTCTTTCTTTGTAGTATTTATTATAGTCTTTTAGATATTGCAAGGCTTGTCTAACTTAAGTCTACAAGTTGTTGCCAATTTGTTTTGTCTTCTGTAGGTACACCATTTACTAAGACAATTAAAGATTGCTCTATTGGACGTTGCACTCCCAGAGTGTGCACATTTTCTTTTAGATCTAATGGTAAATAAACTACTTTGCCACAAATGCCTTTCACCAATTCAGAGGGAGATAATTTTGCTGTTTTTGGTTCAAGGTGTATTATTGCTTGAAATGGGTGCACTGTTTGAATTATGTTGCTCTCATATAAATTGAGCTATTGCAGGGGTTTTGGTAGTGGGAATAATTCCAAATTATTTGTGATAGCACGTGAAGGAGTTTGATTGTTGTCAAGTTTTGTAGTGCAGTAACTGCAAAGTATTAAGGGGTCAGTTATTTCGTATTTGTTTTCTGCTATAAGGTAAAGAGCTAATTCAAACCATTTGGAATCTTCATTGTTTTCTATTTTGTATGTTAAGTATATAGTTTTTGTGTTACTTTTATAAAAAGGTTTGCGGCAACACACACACACATGGTTTGGTACTTCAGCGGATGTACTTTTAAATATTAGTATTCCTTTATTGTATGTGTATGGTAGAAGATTGCCATCTGTACAATTGTTGCTAGTCAGTTGTAAAGCTACTGTATTTTGTAAGTGGCTTTCACTTCCAAAATATTTTTTCTGGATATGCTCTATTTCTTCCAGTAGGTCTTGGGCTGTACCATGTAGAAGATCATTATTGAAATTGGCTAGTGCTAAAGCAGGACTTTTACCATAGTACAGTTTATACACTAGATTTCTTATAGTTGAATGATATGTTGATATCATTTTGATATGATGGAAGGTGCTTTTGCAAATAGGTCCTGAAATGCAGGCCAATGAATGTCCGTGTACTCCTGTGTATTTACGCACTGGACAGGGATCCATATTTTGCAGCAGTTTCATTTTGATTTTGTCTTTGCCTTTCACATATTGATTGAGGAACTGGCGTAAAGATTTGAAAGAGTTTTTGGCAATGTTACACATTGACGAGCATGGCCATTTGTATACTGGACGTTCTGGTTCAGTCGAATGGAGAGTTGATACTGAGTTTTCTGGGGATATTTTTGTAAGCAGTATTTCTTGTTGCATTATGGTATTATTAAGTTTTTCATAACCTCGTCCACTGCTATGTATGGCAATTGTGTTTGTTTGATTTTGTTTGTATGCTTCTTCAATAAAATATGGTTCTGTGCTCGTGGTCTGACTCCATTCACCTCCACAGATATTTAAGAAGTTATTTTTTTTAACATTCCGTTTATTGAAAAGTCTTTTCTGTAATTTAGTAGTTGGTTTTGTTAGTGGTTTCATTCTGTTTAACACTAAAATAAATAACTTTCTTTTGAGAAGGATTGCACTGTCTATCAAAGCGTCTAAGATCAATTTCCTACGGTAGGTTTTAATGGTTGTGCATGATTTGTCTCCTGTTTTTATAAGATTCTGAAGGACTCCATGGGGGAACATTTTTGCTAAAATCCTTTTTTGGTATGGTTACTTGCCACTATATCAAGATTTATAGGAGCAGTTTAAGCAGTATTGGTAGCTGCATTCTTGTTAATCATTTTCTGTTTTCTATTACATTTTGATAGAGGAGGCAAAGTTTCTGTACTGGAAGCTTGTTTTGTTTTGCTAAATGACTGTATTAGCTGTTTTGTTTGAACTTTTTTACAAACTCTGCTAGAGATGGATGCTTATTTTGGACACTTTTATTCTCATTTGCTCTATTTCAGCGTTGCTTTCTACCGACTTGCTTTGTGGTAGGCATTCTGCGGGGTTTGTTGAAACAAAAAAATAAGGTATGTGTTGGGTTGTTGTGCAATGTATGTGTGCTGTGTGCATGAGTTTCTGAGTATGATGGTAAAGATGTATGTGGTGGTGTATAATTGTGCATTGGGCAGCTACAATTAGTTGGGAAGGCTATTCTTCTATTTGTGTGTTACTATACTGTGGTTCAGATGACAGTAGAAAGTGAGCTAGTGGTGAGGAGAAGCACTGATAGTAAATCTAATGGTATAAAATTAAAACAGTTCTTTGTTTTGTAATACTACCATTCTAGGGGCTGAGTTATGTTATTTGTTTTCTGATAAACAGGGATTTGTGTGTCATTCTGCCTGTTAATCCCTGTTTAATAAATGGTGATTTGTGGGCAGAATGGTGCACAAATCTTCGTTTTTTTGGGGCACAAATTACGTGAATCAACCGCATAACAAAACAGTAAGTATAGCAATTAAACTGAAGGTGAGAAGGAGAGTAGTGCAGTAGAACTGAGAGAGAGAGGGACGGTGGGGAAGAGGAGGAGGAGGGAAATGGATGGGGTGAAAGGTGAGTATGGGGGCAGGGGGTGGGGAGGGATATGATCAAGGAGATAAGGCAAGGGATGACGGGGGCAAGAAAGGGGGAGGGATTTCATGGCAGGGAATAGAGAAGGAGAGATTTGAGGGAAGTGTGGAATGAGGAAAAGGTAGAAATAGAGCAGAGTGAGAGAGGTAAGGATTTCCAGTGCAGGGGGGGCTAGGAGATGGAAGGAGCGGAAACGGGATGTGGCACAAGAGGGAGGAGGAACAGTGAGAAGGAAGTGGTCAGCAGAGTGAAGGGAGTGGGAGGGAATGTAGAAAGAGAGGAGGGAGGAGAGACAAGGGGGAGCAAGACCGTGGAGAGATTTAAAAACTAGGCAGAGAAATTAAGTTTGTATTGTACTTACTCTTTTTTTGTGGAATGAACAGGTTTCTTTGGAGTTGTTGTTTGTTGTTCAGATGCTGCTGTTTTCCAGTAGAGTGGTCTTCACTGCAATTGTAAAAGAAAGAAGTTAGTAATTTTGTGTGTTTATACCACTGATGTTAATTGAGACGTTGATTTTTATGTTTTTGTAGTAGTATTCTTGTTTGATATCTGAACAGAGTGTATGTGTGCAGTTTCATTTGACTATGTGCAGCATTTATATTTCATTTACAATATTTAAGTTCAACATGCTTTGCAAATGAGTAGAATATTAACTGTATGATGCTCACTTCATTTTTTTAAAGCTGTGTTATAGGATGTTAGGAGAAAGAAGAAATAATGATATATTTATTTTGCAATTTTATAAGGTAAATGGCAGAAACTGTACAGAAAAGCATGGAATGTATGCATTTGTGAAGGTGTGGGTAATAAAGCACAAATATGTGATTTAAAGGTAGTGGTGTTATTGCAGCAGGGAGCTTTTCAAAGATAGTGTCTATGTGTGTGAGTGTATGAAGATGCATGACCTTTTAGTGGCTGTGTGTAATTTTATAATACACTACTAAGTGTTTTTCCACAATTATGTTGCTATTTCTCCCATCTTCTAATATTATAATTTTTTGGATAGGTGTGTGTGTAAAAAAAATAAATAGATAGCAGACAGGTTTGAAAGTGGCAGTTGATTTTAGCAGATGGGAAAAATGACAGTAAGTTCAATTTAAAAGTTATACAGGTTAAGTGGCAGTTACTCTGTTTATGTGCATTTATAAGAGTTCTACATATACTGTGCAGAAAATATGCATACCTGTAGTTTGTATTCATGCATGTGGATATGCATGAAGCTGCAAGTAGAAATCTTAGAGACTTGTAGAGTAGTTTTTATCGAAGGTGCTTTCCAATTATATGAGACTTGTACTCAGAGTGATCAACAGTACATTGGAAGTGCTGAACTCTGATGATGGAGTTAGATGTAGAGGTCTTGGATGTGATTTGTGGATGGTTGTGTGACTGGTTAGCTCTATCCAATGAGGTAATGGCACAGAGAGTGAAGTGGAAATGGTAGAAGGGCTGTCCAAGTTACGATATGTCTGCGGACATGGCGGTAGTCCGCGGACACCGCGTATTACATACAGGGATTTTGGGGTGGAGAGGCATGCAAATGAGAATGAGCAGAGCAAGGGATTGGTCAGTAAAGTTTACTGGGTGTGTTGTGTAAGGAGAGAGTTTGTCAGAAAGTCTTTTTCCTGAGAGAAGAACAGTTAGCTATGGCTGTGTGTTTCAGAAAACAGATTATCTGGATTTTGGGAGACTCATGGATACATTGGTTGGAGGTGCATGCAGAACACTGTGGAGTAGCTGCAGATCTTGGATTCCCTCATGTGGAATTACACTTGCATGGAGTGCCTGGAATGAAGTGGTTGGACTTGGTACCTCTATGTGCTAGTTTGGAGACAGAGCTTAATCCAGACATAATTATAATTCACAGTGGAGGGAACAGTTTAGGACATGTGTCAGGAATTTCTTTGCAATTTGCGATGAAAGAAGGACTTGGGAAGGTCATGGACATGTTTCCAATTCCCAAGTAATTTTTTCTCGTATTGCGCAGAGACAAATGTGGTTGCATTCTTCTTCATTTGGTCCACAAATGGAGAAAGTGAGGCGGAATGTTAATAAGGCTGTTTGTGCCTTTCTAAGAGATGTTGGCATGTCCTCTTTCCACAATGAAAATATAATGTTTTGTAGCACATACATTTTTTTGCAGAGATGGAGTTCATCTTACTTATGCTGGTAATCGGATTTTTCTGAGAAATATACAAAATGCATTGCAACCTTTTGTGGAATTACAGCCATCCATTTTGCAGTAGGTGTTGACTATTTAAGTTATTCAAACACAAAAAAAACACCACCAAAAGGCTCTTTTCAGAGCCACCACTTCCTTCCACAGAAAGGTGCAATGGTTTTGATGGGGCAGAACCCCAAAATTTTAGATGCCCGCAGACTCCTAAAAAATGCACAGGGGCCTGCTCCATTTATTTGTCACCTCTATTTTTAGACTGCAAAAGGAGCCTTTTTTTGGATTTTTGTTGTTTTATATTGTTTTTGTTTTTTACACACAGCACACTAGGAGAGGAGGGGAAAGGAGGGTAGGGGGGCACCAACCACAGGGATGAGAAAGGGCAGGTGGAGAGAGGAAGATGTAGGGTGGGCCTTACTTATGTAGTGGGCAGGTCTTCTCGTGCTCCTTGACCGCAGTCTCGAAAGCATTTCGAAGTCTCTCCCCCCTGCAGAGTACTCTGTTGCAGTACATACACAAAACTGTGACACTCGAAAGGTAAGAGTCATCAGCATCATGGATGGCCTGTGAGGCAGATGGAGGGATGCGCTGTCCCACAGGAGTGTCTCTTGTGGTGACAGGAGCAGTAACTGAGGATGTGGTAGAGGAACTCAACCTACTACATTCATTACAAGGTACAACCTTGCAAAAGGCCTCACCATGGAGCAACCTTAGGTGTCGCTTCATAGATGTCGTACCAAAGCTGTATGAACCAGGCCTCCTACGACTCAGAACCATTTTGCACTGGTTGCAGGTGACCTTGTTTGCATGTGCTTTTGGTACGTCACCTTGAATGGTAAATAACCGCCACACCCAAGACTCACGGTGAGTGCTGGTAGTAGGGACGTCCACCGCTCATCCTTGTTATCCTCTTCATCCTCCTCCTCTACATCCTCACGCCTGTTCCCCTCTTCAGGCCCTTGGGGAGGTGGTGGTGGTGAGGGGGTGGGGGTGGTGCTGAGACAGATGTAGCACCAGCTGGAGCAGCAAGCATTGATGCCATCAGGTCTGATGGAAAGCAGCATGAGCTGCAAAATCTGGAAGATTACCAGCAAAGTAGACAATACTCTGTCAGATAGCCAGAAGCACAATGAGGAAGAGCTCTGGGGTGTGGCCTTTTATAGGGGTGCAGGTGCACGCTCCGTGGACAGCCGCACCAAAAAAGGCTCAAAACGTCCCAAAAAGTATGTAGAAAGTCAGGGTCATTGTCCGGGACATGTGCTATGGTGAATTTTTACTATGAAATACTTTGGATTGCCTGAAAAAGTACTTTTTAAAATGTTCAGGGACCCGGACAGTGTCCGCAATTCAGGACACACGCTCAGCGTGGGTGCGGTCACATGATGACGTCACAAACACATCCGCGAGGGGCATGGATGTCCGCAGGACACCAAATGTACAGGAACGGCTGTGCGCCGGTGGCGGGAGTTCTACGGACAATGTTTGGGTCCTGAAACTAATTAAAAGTGTGACACAAGTGAGACAGACAGTTACGGACAGGCACGATGTTCGTAGGACTTATGGGTGTGGTGCGCATGTGCGTAGATGTTCTACAGGCAGTACGGACAGGCATAATCTTCTTAAAATACCCCCATTTTGGTTAATTATTGACAACCCGAACACAGCGCATGTTCTTAGAACAGTTTCAACTTGCCTGCGGACATTACAGACAGGCATAGTGTCCTTAGGACACCTCAATTTTGGTTAATTGCGGACTTTCAGGACAACAAGCGTGTTCTGAGAACAGTTTCATCTTGCTTGCAGACAATATGGACGGGTATAGTGTCCTTAGGACACCTCCATTTCGTTTAATTACTTACAACCTGGACATGACGCATGTTCTTAGAACAGTTTCAACTTGCCTGCGGACATGACGGACAGGCATAGTGTCCTTAGGACACCTCCATTTCGGTTAATTGCGGACATTCAGGACAATGAGTGTGTTCTGAGAACAGTACCATCTTGCTTGCGGACAGTACGACGGGTATAGTGTCCTTAGGACACCTCCATTTTGTTTAATTACAGACAACCCGGACACCGCACATGTTCTTAGAACAGTTTCATCTTGCATGCAGACAGTACAGACAGGTGTAGTGTCCTCAGGACACCCCCATTTTGGTTAATTACGTACATTCTGGACAACCGCACTGTCTGCGGACATCTTAACTGCCTTTTAAAAAAAATAAGACACAAAGGAATTAATTAAAACACAGCTAATATTTTCTTTTATTATACAGGTATAAAATGTATGCAAGAGAGGGGGAAGCAGAAAGTGACACTAACACAGGGGAATTGGGGGTTTGGAGAGGATGGATGGGAGGAGATGAAGGGATGGAAGTCTCATCGTAATGTTTTTCTTAGTGGGGAAGGTTTGGGGATAGTTGACTGGGACATGGAGAGGGGGAACAGGTACATGTGGGACAATGATATTTATTTTTTTCTTTTATGTGGTCCGCAACAAAATGTTTCAAAAGATTGAATTTTTACATTAGCATGTCCATGTTTTCTTCCATGTGTTGCAGAGTATGTTCTAATGTGTCTTTAGGTGTATTATTCTCAATGTTTGTATGGTCTGTTACAAAAAATAAAAATGTTAAGTACACATAAAGTTATGATTATTAATTTGGTTATATAGAGAAGTGCCTACCATTAGTATCACTATCTTCAGTCATTTCCTCACGTGGAAAATGTTCCTCAAGCCATTCCAAAGTACTGGCCATTTCTGTGTAAAAAAAAAATATATATATTACTTTTAGTGTACCTAATACAGAAAGTTTAGAAATATATAAGACAAATGAAGTTTACTTATTAGTTTCTGTTAAATTGTGTTCTTATTGTTGTGTAGGTCTGCTGTTTCTCCTAGCTGTGCAGTTTCTGTGAGGTAATTATGTTGGAGGCATATCTTTTTTGTTGTGGTATATTCCATTTTAGTACATATGGTATTCAAATGGATGGTTGATGTGTTACATATGTAGGTTCCACTTCTTATTTATTATTACATATAATGTGTTTATATGCTGCTTTTTGAACTTGTGTAGTCTTTATATGACTTGATAGAACAATTTACGATCCCCTCTGAGTTTTTGGGTAGTGTTGATGTTGTCCACAATCGTCCGCGGACATCCGCAGAGTCCGCAGACATCAAAATAACTAGCTGGGGGTTCAGTATGTTCTATGTTACATGAATATAAAGTCAGTGAATTCTAGTAAACATCTATCAAATTCATAGTATTGATATGTATATTCAATAAAATAAAAATTGATAAAGGAAAGTTATGGTCCAGTTGCACTACTAAAAACCTATGAAAATTCAGTAAAAAAACTTTGTTAAAGGAACATTATGGTGAAGTTGCGCTACTAAAAACCTATGAAATTTAGTAAAGAAACTTAGGGACGTTATGGTTCCAAGTAAAACTGAAAAAAACCTGAAATGCGCCAGTTATGGTAATCTAAGCAACCATAACTCGTGCCACCACTGTGCATTGCTAAGACTAACACCCAGGACATCAAAGATGACATCACAAATGTCATTGATGACATCACTGATGACATCACACGTCTGACTCACTCTTTTTTCCTTTAGTGATATATCTTGACCAGTAATAGTTAGGAACACACAATTCAAAAAGTACTATATTTATAGACTTATACTTCAAATATGTTCTTACAATAATTCACTTAGGGTCCACTCACAGCATATGAAATATATACATAGGAAAAACACACACTTAAAAGATAGCAATGCTTTCTGTGTATGAAGACAATCAGTAAGGTTTTCAACACTTTCTTATAGTTCTGCTGTTTTTTTTATTACTTCTCTGGAAGTGCTCATATTTGTATTTGCATTACTTTCTTTAGGGTGCAGTCACATCATGTGATATTTGTACATAGGGAAGTAGTAGGTTTGAAGCAGAGTAATCCTTTCTGTGCATAAAGATAATCAGTTATGTTGTGAACACTTTCTGCTTCTAGTGCTGTTTTTTTGCGTGCTTCACTTTCTCTATATATACTCATATTTTTATTTGTTGTGTCTTTGTGTTTTGTATGTAATAATAACATTATGTAGTAAGTGGTTTTATTAACTACTTATTACATGTTGCACAGTACACAAAACGCTAATAAGAAAGCATTTATCATTTCACTATTCAACATGGGAAAATTATGAATATTGCACCTCCATCATGTATGCTGCACACAATGCTTATATTTATACATGAGTGCCTTACTATACTGTAAAGAACTTCATAATAGAATGCTATTTATATCAATGCATTGCCTAATGCACTACATAGCTCAAGATATCTATTCCAATGATCCTTGACACTTTTTATGTGAACATTATAATAAGAATCCCTTGTACAGAGTTTTCATGAAAAGTAAATGCACATGTGAAGTCATCAGTGATGTCATCAATGACATGTGTGATGTCATCTTTGATGTCCTGGGTGTTAGTCTTAGCAATGCACGGTGGTGGCGTGAGTTATGGTTGCTTAGCTTACCATAACTGGCGAATTTCAGGGGGTTTTCGGTTTTACTTGGATCCATAACGTCCCTTTAACAAAGTTTTTTACTGAATATATATGTATACATGCAATTGTACTGGCCTACCTCAGTTTTTCATTTTATAATGATGTGCATGCAACCCTGTAACGTAGACGCGCAAGAAGTTAAAAGGCCATCTCCCCCTTTCCCTGGAAAGCCACATACTCAGCCCCCATCCGCCTCCCTCCAAGGCCCGGCTGGGGATTGGAGATCTCTGGTTTATTGACGTTGGAATAACACAGCTACACCTCCTTGCTTTCTTTCCTGCTGAACCCACACAAGGTATTTACCTTCCCTCATGCCCCCTGACACCCAACACCACCATAAAATCACTGTGTACCTCCACGCTCTGGTTAGAAGAATTATGAGTAACAAGACCCCACATGCCGCCACCTTTTGATGTACCAGCTATGTGACCTCCTGACCCAATGGTATTTTAGTTCACCTCAATCTCAACTGGCCATGGTGGCAGTTATTTACTCTTGTACTAACACACTACAAAAATGTCTCTTACTACATCTAACAAAGTAGAATGATAACGGTACCCCGACTCATGCCCCCTGATAAGACACATGGGCTCATGAACCTGCCCCTCTCTGTTAACAATGACTTTTTGATGATGTATTGAGAAGATCCTGAGTTACATGCTATTTCTTTTGTGATGTTAGATTAACAACTTGTAGGATTCATATGACAGATTGAAGTATAAGTTAGCCACAAGGGCAAAATGTTAGTGCAGCCGCGATGTATCAACTCGAACAGCTTGTGACCTGATACTCCACCCCGATGAGCCCAGTTGACCTGAGCACCCCGCGCTGCCACCACATGGATCTCTGCCAATCATGGAGTGCTGCACCTCCATCAAACATAGTAGCTAGTCTTCACCACCCAATCCCCATGTTTATGTGCCCCCTCTAGCTTACCTCACCAATGACATGTTTGTTTTTGTAATAAATATGAATGTCTTTCTATTATCTGGCAGAGCACTCTCAGAGTTTGCAGAGTCCTCTGCATGCCCTATATTGATTTAGATAAAGCCTTTTATACTTCAACCGCACTTGGTCTTGGTCTCATTCCCTGCTGGGGTGTGTCCATTATTGACTCCCATTGTAGAGTTTAAATGCCTTTTTGGGGGACTCTCACTTTCAAGGGTCGCCACCTCAGGCCTTGTTATTTATATATCGCACGGCCTGCGGTAGCGGGCGTGTAGTTATGGTTAATTTGCTAAACCCATAGAAAGTCCACTTAATCAGCGGCTTATAAATTCACTCCCCCTGGAGGAATCCTCACCAAACTTTGCAAAAAAAGTGCACGGCCCGCTCAGAGGATTCGTCCATGGGGGGATAAGTTATAGGTGGGTCCTATGGGTAGAGCCCAAACGGCTGGATGGATTTGCACAAAATTTGCGGCAGGAGTAGGGGCTTGGGTCAGAAAGAACGCTTTTGTGTGTTTGGTGGATATCTGACCAGTACTTTAGTTCCAAAGAACTGAAATGTATGCCTCAGAAAATCTGTGATATCTGGCTCCGCTACGCTGACCCATTTCCCTGTTCGCTCCATGGACAGAAGGCTCCTTGGCTTGTAGTACGCTGTGATGTTGGCGAACTTTGGAAACGTTTTTGGGAAATGCACCATGGTGTATCGGAGGACAGTGCAGCGCCGAAAGGGACTGACAACCAGAATGTACGCCATGTGGCGGTGAAAAGAGGGGATAGAAAGGGTGGGGGAGAGAGAAGTAGTTCATCTGAGATGTGTGATTATTAGGTGGACGAAGACAGTCGTGTGCCTGCAGTATCCGTGTGTACTGTGCCAATTCGCCGGTCCCTGCACAGGCCGCTACCATGTGTGGTGAATGCAGGAAGCCTTCATTAGGGCACGATAGGTCGTGCTGCGATCCTTTACATGCTGACTGGTGGTCCTTGAATAGCAGACAGGGAGTGAATTGCAAAACATATATTACCCCACATGGTGGTGAGAAGAAAGGATGGAAAGGGTGGGGGAGTGAGAAGTGATTCATCTGAGATATATCAATAGGTGGATGAAGACGTTGATGTGGCTGCAGTATCCGTGCATACAGTGCCAATCTGCGGGTCTCTGCACAGCCAACTACCATGTGTGCTGTATGCAGGCAGGCTTTGTTACGGCACGATGGCTATGCAGAGACCTCTTTCCGTGGTTACTGGTGGGAGCTCATTTGCAGAAGGGGGGTGTTTTGCACATGACATGCACATTGTAAGAAAGCGTGTACTCTTGTGTGTTGCGTGTGGTAAGCCCATAGCCCGTTCCATGCACGGAGGGAGGCATTGCACCGACAACTATGTGGCGTGGTTGCAATAAGTTGAAAAAATGAAGGAGATGCTTGCAATTAGGTTTCACATTGTTGCCTTCTGTGTGTGGTTAGTCAGCATTGCAAAAATTGTTCATTCCATTTCCATGGGTATGGTGCTTATTAGCACTTTGTGCAGTGTTTACTCCATGGCTGCAGCTTCTGGAGTGAACAGGTCTGCAGTGAGTGCACTGAGTGCAGTGTTGTCATACTATCAGCATAGAAGAGGGTAGAGTTGAAGTGCATCTTCTATGTGCATGGATACTGCAGTGTGTGCAGTGGGTATATATATAGTGTGTGCATAGAAGTGGATAGGGGTGAACTGCATATTCGATAGGATTGCGTAGTGTCCATTGCGTGGAGTGCTGCCTACTGTACCCCACTAAGGGGTACTGCTTTTGTGCACTGAATAGAGTGTGGCATGTGGTGGTGGGAAGAAGGGACATAAAGGGTGGGAGACTGAAAAGTGGTGCAGATGAGATTATGTCAATAGGTGAACGAAGACGTTGATGTGCCTGCATTATCCGTGCCTACAGCGCAAATTCGCTGTTCTCTGCATAGGTGACTACCGTGTGTGCTGAATGCAGGCAGGCTTTGTTACTGCACAATAGGTGCTGTGGATATTGTAAGATATCATGTATTCCGGGGTGTTGCATGTGGTAAGCCCGTAGGCCATTCGCTGCAGGGATGGAGGCCTTGCACCGACAAATATGTGCCGTGGTTGCAATTAGGTTTGCCATTGTTGCCTTCTGTGTGAGGTTCCTCACCATTGGCCACATTGTTAATTCGATGGGTGTGGTGCTTCATAGCACATCCAACCCTGTTTAATCCATGGCTGCAGTTGTGGAGTGAACAGCTCTGCAGTGTGTGCACTGAGTACAGTGTTGGAATACTGTCAGTATAGAATGGATACTGCAGTGTGTGAAGTGGGCGCAATTCTTCAATAGTGTGTGCATAGAAGTGTATTGGATACTGTAGCAGGATCTAGAAGTTCAAATTGACAAGTTTCTAGTGACTCATGAATTATTTTAGTTGTTTCCCTTAAATTTTCTTCAATATTTCTTTCTTTGTAGTATTTATTATAGTCTTTTAGATATTGCAAGGCTTGTCTAACTTAAGTCTACAAGTTGTTGCCAATTTGTTTTGTCTTCTGTAGGTACACCATTTACTAAGACAATTAAAGATTGCTCTATTGGACGTTGCACTCCCAGAGTGTGCACATTTTCTTTTAGATCTAATGTTAAATAAACTACTTTGCCACAAATGCCTTTCACCAATTCAGAGGGAGATAATTTTGCTGTTTTTGGTTCAAGGTGTATTATTGCTTGAAATGGGTGCACTGTTTGAATTATGTTGCTCTCATATAAATTGAGCTATTGCAGGGGTTTTGGTAGTGGGAATAATTCCAAATTATTTGTGATAGCACGTGAAGGAGTTTGATTGTTGTCAAGTTTTGTAGTGCAGTAACTGCAAAGTATTAAGGGGTCAGTTATTTCGTATTTGTTTTCTGCTATAAGGTAAAGAGCTAATTCAAACCATTTGGAATCTTCATTGTTTTCTATTTTGTATGTTAAGTATATAGTTTTTGTGTTACTTTTATAAAAAGGTTTGCGGCAACACACACACACATGGTTTGGTACTTCAGCGGATGTACTTTTAAATATTAGTATTCCTTTATTGTATGTGTATGGTAGAAGATTGCCATCTGTACAATTGTTGCTAGTCAGTTGTAAAGCTACTGTATTTTGTAAGTGGCTTTCACTTCCAAAATATTTTTTCTGGATATGCTCTATTTCTTCCAGTAGGTCTTTGGCTGTACCATGTAGAAGATCATTATTGAAATTGGCTAGTGCTAAAGCAGGACTTTTACCATAGTACAGTTTATACACTAGATTTCTTATAGTTGAATGATGTGTTGATATCATTTTGATATGATGGAAGGTGCTTTTGCAAATAGGTCCTGAAATGCAGGCCAATGAATGTCCGTGTACTCCTGTGTATTTACGCACTGGACAGGGATCCATATTTTGCAGCAGTTTCATTTTGATTTTGTCTTTGCCTTTCACATATTGATTGAGGAACTGGCGTAAAGATTTGAAAGAGTTTTTGGCAATGTTACACATTGACGAGCATGGCCATTTGTATACTGGACGTTCTGGTTCAGTCGAATGGAGAGTTGATACTGAGTTTTCTGGGGATATTTTTGTAAGCAGTATTTCTTGTTGCATTATGGTATTATTAAGTTTTTCATAACCTCGTCCACTGCTATGTATGGCAATTGTGTTTGTTTGATTTTGTTTGTATGCTTCTTCAATAAAATATGGTTCTGTGCTCGTGGTCTGACTCCATTCACCTCCACAGATATTTAAGAAGTTATTTTTTTTAACATTCCGTTTATTGAAAAGTCTTTTCTGTAATTTAGTAGTTGGTTTTGTTAGTGGTTTCATTCTGTTTAACACTAAAATAAATAACTTTCTTTTGAGAAGGATTGCACTGTCTATCAAAGCGTCTAAGATCAATTTCCTACGGTAGGTTTTAATGGTTGTGCATGATTTGTCTCCTGTTTTTATAAGATTCTGAAGGACTCCATGAGGGAACATTTTTGCTAAAATCCTTTTTTGGTATGGTTACTTGCCACTATATCAAGATTTATAGGAGCAGTTTAAGCAGTATTGGTAGCTGCATTCTTGTTAATCATTTTCTGTTTTCTATTACATTTTGATAGAGGAGGCAAAGTTTCTGTACTGGAAGCTTGTTTTGTTTTGCTAAATGACTGTATTAGCTGTTTTGTTTGAACTTTTTTACAAACTCTGCTAGAGATGGATGCTTATTTTGGACACTTTTATTCTCATTTGCTCTATTTCAGCGTTGCTTTCTACCGACTTGCTTTGTGGTAGGCATTCTGCGGGGTTTGTTGAAACAAAAAAATAAGGTATGTGTTGGGTTGTTGTGCAATGTATGTGTGCTGTGTGCATGAGTTTCTGAGTATGATGGTAAAGATGTATGTGGTGGTGTATAATTGTGCATTGGGCAGCTACAATTAGTTGGGAAGGCTATTCTTCTATTTGTGTGTTACTATACTGTGGTTCAGATGACAGTAGAAAGTGAGCTAGTGGTGAGGAGAAGCACTGATAGTAAATCTAATGGTATAAAATTAAAACAGTTCTTTGTTTTGTAATACTACCATTCTAGGGGCTGAGTTATGTTATTTGTTTTCTGATAAACAGGGATTTGTGTGTCATTCTGCCTGTTAATCCCTGTTTAATAAATGGTGATTTGTGGGCAGAATGGTGCACAAATCTTCGTTTTTTTGGGGCACAAATTACGCGAATCAACCGCATAACAAAACAGTAAGTATAGCAATTAAACTGAAGGTGAGAAGGAGAGTAGTGCAGTAGAACTGAGAGAGAGAGGGACGGTGGGGAAGAGGAGGAGGAGGGAAATGGATGGGGTGAAAGGTGAGTATGGGGGCAGGGGGTGGGGAGGGATATGATCAAGGAGATAAGGCAAGGGATGACGGGGGCAAGAAAGGGGGAGGGATTTCATGGCAGGGAATAGAGAAGGAGAGATTTGAGGGAAGTGTGGAATGAGGAAAAGGTAGAAATAGAGCAGAGTGAGAGAGGTAAGGATTTCCAGTGCAGGGGGGGCTAGGAGATGGAAGGAGCGGAAACGGGATGTGGCACAAGAGGGAGGAGGAACAGTGAGAAGGAAGTGGTCAGCAGAGTGAAGGGAGTGGGAGGGAATGTAGAAAGAGAGGAGGGAGGAGAGACAAGGGGGAGCAAGACCGTGGAGAGATTTAAAAACTAGGCAGAGAAATTAAGTTTGTATTGTACTTACTCTTTTTTTGTGGAATGAACAGGTTTCTTTGGAGTTGTTGTTTGTTGTTCAGATGCTGCTGTTTTCCAGTAGAGTGGTCTTCACTGCAATTGTAAAAGAAAGAAGTTAGTAATTTTGTGTGTTTATACCACTGATGTTAATTGAGACGTTGATTTTTATGTTTTTGTAGTAGTATTCTTGTTTGATATCTGAACAGAGTGTATGTGTGCAGTTTCATTTGACTATGTGCAGCATTTATATTTCATTTACAATATTTAAGTTCAACATGCTTTGCAAATGAGTAGAATATTAACTGTATGAAGCTCACTTCATTTTTTTAAAGCTGTGTTATAGGATGTTAGGAGAAAGAAGAAATAATGATATATTTATTTTGCAATTTTATAAGGTAAATGGCAGAAACTGTACAGAAAAGCATGGAATGTATGCATTTGTGAAGGTGTGGGTAATAAAGCACAAATATGTGATTTAAAGGTAGTGGTGTTATTGCAGCAGGGAGCTTTTCAAAGATAGTGTCTATGTGTGTGAGTGTATGAAGATGCATGACCTTTTAGTGGCTGTGTGTAATTTTATAATACACTACTAAGTGTTTTTCCACAATTATGTTGCTATTTCTCCCATCTTCTAATATTATAATTTTTTGGATAGGTGTGTGTGTAAAAAAAATAAATAGATAGCAGACAGGTTTGAAAGTGGCAGTTGATTTTAGCAGATGGGAAAAATGACAGTAAGTTCAATTTAAAAGTTATACAGGTTAAGTGGCAGTTACTCTGTTTATGTGCATTTATAAGAGTTCTACATATACTGTGCAGAAAATATGCATACCTGTAGTTTGTATTCATGCATGTGGATATGCATGCAGCTGCAAGTAGAAATCTTAGAGACTTGTAGAGTAGTTTTTATGGTAGGTGCTTTCCAATGATATGAGACTTGTACTCAGAGTGATCAACAGTACATTGGAAGTGCTGAACTCTGATGATGGAGTTAGATGTAGAGGTCTTGGATGTGATTTGTGGATGGTTGTGTGACTGGTTAGCTCTATCCAATGAGGGAATGGCACAGAGAGTGAAGTGGAAATGGTAGAAGGGCTGTCCAAGTTACGATATGTCTGCGGACATGGCGGTAGTCCGCGGACACCGCGTATTACATACAGGGATTTTGGGGTGGAGAGGCATGCAAATGAGAATGAGCAGAGCAAGGGATTGGTCAGTAAAGTTTACTGGGTGTGTTGTGTAAGGAGAGAGTTTGTCAGAAAGTCTTTTTCCTGAGAGAAGAACAGTTAGCTATGGCTGTGTGTTTCAGAAAACAGATTATCTGGATTTTGGGAGACTCATGGATACATTGGTTGGAGGTGCATGCAGAACACTGTGGAGTAGCTGCAGATCTTGGATTCCCTCATGTGGAATTACACTTGCATGGAGTGCCTGGAATGAAGTGGTTGGACTTGGTACCTCTATGTGCTAGTTTGGAGACAGAGCTTAATCCAGACATAATTATAATTCACAGTGGAGGGAACAGTTTAGGACATGTGTCAGGAATTTCTTTGCAATTTGCGATGAAAGAAGGACTTGGGAAGGTCATGGACATGTTTCCAATTCCCAAGTAATTTTTTCTCGTATTGCGCAGAGACAAATGTGGTTGCATTCTTCTTCATTTGGTCCACAAATGGAGAAAGTGAGGCGGAATGTTAATAAGGCTGTTTGTGCCTTTCTAAGAGATGTTGGCATGTCCTCTTTCCACAATGAAAATATAATGTTTTGTAGCACATACATTTTTTTGCAGAGATGGAGTTCATCTTACTTATGCTGGTAATCGGATTTTTCTGAGAAATATACAAAATGCATTGCAACCTTTTGTGGAATTACAGCCATCCATTTTGCAGTAGGTGTTGACTATTTAAGTTATTCAAACACAAAAAAAACACCACCAAAAGGCTCTTTTCAGAGCCACCACTTCCTTCCACAGAAAGGTGCAATGGTTTTGATGGGGCAGAACCCCAAAATTTTAGATGCCCGCAGACTCCTAAAAAATGCACAGGGGCCTGCTCCATTTATTTGTCACCTCTATTTTTAGACTGCAAAAGGAGCCTTTTTTTGGATTTTTGTTGTTTTATATTGTTTTTTTTTTTACACACAGCACACTAGGAGAGGAGGGGAAAGGAGGGTAGGGGGGCACCAACCACAGGGATGAGAAAGGGCAGGTGGAGAGAGGAAGATGTAGGGTGGGCCTTACTTATGTAGTGGGCAGGTCTTCTCGTGCTCCTTGACCGCAGTCTCGAAAGCATTTCGAAGTCTCTCCCCCCTGCAGAGTACTCTGTTGCAGTACATACACAAAACTGTGACACTCGAAAGGTAAGAGTCATCAGCATCATGGATGGCCTGTGAGGCAGATGGAGGGATGCGCTGTCCCACAGGAGTGTCTCTTGTGGTGACAGGAGCAGTAACTGAGGATGTGGTAGAGGAACTCAACCTACTACATTCATTACAAGGTACAACCTTGCAAAAGGCCTCACCATGGAGCAACCTTAGGTGTCGCTTCATAGATGTCGTACCAAAGCTGTATGAACCAGGCCTCCTACGACTCAGAACCATTTTGCACTGGTTGCAGGTGACCTTGTTTGCATGTGCTTTTGGTACGTCACCTTGAATGGTAAATAACCGCCACACCCAAGACTCACGGTGAGTGCTGGTAGTAGGGACGTCCACCGCTCATCCTTGTTATCCTCTTCATCCTCCTCCTCTACATCCTCACGCCTGTTCCCCTCTTCAGGCCCTTGGGGAGGTGGTGGTGGTGAGGGGGTGGGGGTGGTGCTGAGACAGATGTAGCACCAGCTGGAGCAGCAAGCATTGATGCCATCAGGTCTGATGGAAAGCAGCATGAGCTGCAAAATCTGGAAGATTACCAGCAAAGTAGACAATGCTCTGTCAGATAGCCAGAAGCACAATGAGGAAGAGCTCTGGGGTGTGGCCTTTTATAGGGGTGCAGGTGCACGCTCCGTGGACTGCCGCACCAAAAAAGGCTCAAAACGTCCCAAAAAGTATGTAGAAAGTCAGGGTCATTGTCCGGGACATGTGCTATGGTTAATTTTTACTATGAAATACTTTGGATTGCCTGAAAAAGTACTTTTTAAAATGTTCAGGGACCCGGACAGTGTCCGCAATTCAGGACACACGCTCAGCGTGGGTGCGGTCACATGATGACGTCACAAACACATCCGCGAGGGGCATGGATGTCCGCAGGACACCAAATGTACAGGAACGGCTGTGCGCCGGTGGCGGGAGTTCTACGGACAATGTTTGGGTCCTGAAACTAATTAAAAGTGTGACACAAGTGAGACAGACAGTTACGGACAGGCACGATGTTCGTAGGACTTATGGGTGTGGTGCGCATGTGCGTAGATGTTCTACAGGCAGTACGGACAGGCATAATCTTCTTAAAATACCCCCATTTTGGTTAATTATTGACAACCCGAACACAGCGCATGTTCTTAGAACAGTTTCAACTTGCCTGCGGACATTACAGACAGGCATAGTGTCCTTAGGACACCTCAATTTTGGTTAATTGCGGACTTTCAGGACAACAAGCGTGTTCTGAGAACAGTTTCATCTTGCTTGCAGACAATATGGACGGGTATAGTGTCCTTAGGACACCTCCATTTCGTTTAATTACTTACAACCTGGACATGACGCATGTTCTTAGAACAGTTTCAACTTGCCTGCGGACATGACGGACAGGCATAGTGTCCTTAGGACACCTCCATTTCGGTTAATTGCGGACATTCAGGACAATGAGTGTGTTCTGAGAACAGTACCATCTTGCTTGCGGACAGTACGACGGGTATAGTGTCCTTAGGACACCTCCATTTTGTTTAATTACAGACAACCCGGACACCGCACATGTTCTTAGAACAGTTTCATCTTGCATGCAGACAGTACAGACAGGTGTAGTGTCCTCAGGACACCCCCATTTTGGTTAATTACGTACATTCTGGACAACCGCACTGTCTGCGGACATCTTAACTGCCTTTTAAAAAAAATAAGACACAAAGGAATTAATTAAAACACAGCTAATATTTTCTTTTATTATACAGGTATAAAATGTATGCAAGAGAGGGGGAAGCAGAAAGTGACACTAACACAGGGGAATTGGGGGTTTGGAGAGGATGGATGGGAGGAGATGAAGGGATGGAAGTCTCATCGTAATGTTTTTCTTAGTGGGGAAGGTTTGGGGATAGTTGACTGGGACATGGAGAGGGGGAACAGGTACATGTGGGACAATGATATTTATTTTTTTCTTTTATGTGGTCCGCAACAAAATGTTTCAAAAGATTGAATTTTTACATTAGCATGTCCATGTTTTCTTCCATGTGTTGCAGAGTATGTTCTAATGTGTCTTTAGGTGTATTATTCTCAATGTTTGTATGGTCTGTTACAAAAAATAAAAATGTTAAGTACACATAAAGTTATGATTATTAATTTGGTTATATAGAGAAGTGCCTACCATTAGTATCACTATCTTCAGTCATTTCCTCACGTGGAAAATGTTCCTCAAGCCATTCCAAAGTACTGGCCATTTCTGTGTAAAAAAAAAATATATATATTACTTTTAGTGTACCTAATACAGAAAGTTTAGAAATATATAAGACAAATGAAGTTTACTTATTAGTTTCTGTTAAATTGTGTTCTTATTGTTGTGTAGGTCTGCTGTTTCTCCTAGCTGTGCAGTTTCTGTGAGGTAATTATGTTGGAGGCATATCTTTTTTGTTGTGGTATATTCCATTTTAGTACATATGGTATTCAAATGGATGGTTGATGTGTTACATATGTAGGTTCCACTTCTTATTTATTATTACATATAATGTGTTTATATGCTGCTTTTTGAACTTGTGTAGTCTTTATATGACTTGATAGAACAATTTACGATACCCTCTGAGTTTTTGGGTAGTGTTGATGTTGTCCACAATCGTCCGCGGACATCCGCAGAGTCCGCAGACATCAAAATAACTAGCTGGGGGTTCAGTATGGTCTATGTTACATGAATATAAAGTCAGTGAATTCTAGTAAACATCTATCAAATTCATAGTATTGATATGTATATTCAATAAAATAAAAATTGATAAAGGAAAGTTATGGTCCAGTTGCACTACTAAAAACCTATGAAAATTCAGTAAAAAAACTTTGTTAAAGGAACATTATGGTGAAGTTGCGCTACTAAAAACCTATGAAATTTAGTAAAGAAACTTAGGGACGTTATGGTTCCAAGTAAAACTGAAAAAAACCTGAAATGCGCCAGTTATGGTAATCTAAGCAACCATAACTCGTGCCACCACTGTGCATTGCTAAGACTAACACCCAGGACATCAAAGATGACATCACAAATGTCATTGATGACATCACTGATGACATCACACGTCTGACTCACTCTTTTTTCCTTTAGTGATATATCTTGACCAGTAATAGTTAGGAACACACAATTCAAAAAGTACTATATTTATAGACTTATACTTCAAATATGTTCTTACAATAATTCACTTAGGGTCCACTCACAGCATATGAAATATATACATAGGAAAAACACACACTTAAAAGATAGCAATGCTTTCTGTGTATGAAGACAATCAGTAAGGTTTTCAACACTTTCTTATAGTTCTGCTGTTTTTTTTATTACTTCTCTGGAAGTGCTCATATTTGTATTTGCATTACTTTCTTTAGGGTGCAGTCACATCATGTGATATTTGTACATAGGGAAGTAGTAGGTTTGAAGCAGAGTAATCCTTTCTGTGCATAAAGATAATCAGTTATGTTGTGAACACTTTCTGCTTCTAGTGCTGTTTTTTTGCGTGCTTCACTTTCTCTATATATACTCATATTTTTATTTGTTGTGTCTTTGTGTTTTGTATGTAATAATAACATTATGTAGTAAGTGGTTTTATTAACTACTTATTACATGTTGCACAGTACACAAAACGCTAATAAGAAAGCATTTATCATTTCACTATTCAACATGGGAAAATTATGAATATTGCACCTCCATCATGTATGCTGCACACAATGCTTATATTTATACATGAGTGCCTTACTATAGTGTAAAGAACTTCATAATAGAATGCTATTTATATCAATGCATTGCCTAATGCACTACATAGCTCAAGATATCTATTCCAATGATCCTTGACACTTTTTATGTGAACATTATAATAAGAATCCCTTGTACAGAGTTTTCATGAAAAGTAAATGCACATGTGAAGTCATCAGTGATGTCATCAATGACATGTGTGATGTCATCTTTGATGTCCTGGGTGTTAGTCTTAGCAATGCACGGTGGTGGCGTGAGTTATGGTTGCTTAGCTTACCATAACTGGCGAATTTCAGGGGGTTTTCGGTTTTACTTGGATCCATAACGTCCCTTTAACAAAGTTTTTTACTGAATATATATGTATACATGCAATTGTACTGGCCTACCTCAGTTTTTCATTTTATAATGATGTGCATGCAACCCTGTAACGTAGACGCGCAAGAAGTTAAAAGGCCATCTCCCCCTTTCCCTGGAAAGCCACATACTCAGCCCCCATCGGCCTCCCTCCAAGGCCCGGCTGGGGATTGGAGATCTCTGGTTTATTGATGTTGGAATAACACAGCTACACCTCCTTGCTTTCTTTCCTGCTGAACCCACACAAGGTATTTACCTTCCCTCATGCCCCCTGACACCCAACACCACCATAAAATCACTGTGTACCTCCACGCTCTGGTTAGAAGAATTATGAGTAACAAGACCCCACATGCCGCCACCTTTTGATGTACCAGCTATGTGACCTCCTGACCCAATGGTATTTTAGTTCACCTCAATCTCAACTGGCCATGGTGGCAGTTATTTACTCTTGTACTAACACACTACAAAAATGTCTCTTACTACATCTAACAAAGTAGAATGATAACGGTACCCCGACTCATGCCCCCTGATAAGACACATGGGCTCATGAACCTGCCCCTCTCTGTTAACAATGACTTTTTGATGATGTATTGAGAAGATCCTGAGTTACATGCTATTTCTTTTGTGATGTTAGATTAACAACTTGTAGGATTCATATGACAGATTGAAGTATAAGTTAGCCACAAGGGCAAAATGTTAGTGCAGCCGCGATGTATCAACTCGAACAGCTTGTGACCTGATACTCCACCCCGATGAGCCCAGTTGACCTGAGCACCCCACGCTGCCACCACATGGATCTCTGCCAATCATGGAGTGCTGCACCTCCATCAAACATAGTAGCTAGTCTTCACCACCCAATCCCCATGTTTATGTGCCCCCTCTAGCTTACCTCACCAATGACATGTTTGTTTTTGTAATAAATATGAATGTCTTTCTATTATCTGGCAGAGCACTCTCAGAGTTTGCAGAGTCCTCTGCATGCCCTATATTGATTTAGATAAAGCCTTTTATACTTCAACCGCACTTGGTCTTGGTCTCATTCCCTGCTGGGGTGTGTCCATTATTGACTCCCATTGTAGAGTTTAAATGCCTTTTTGGGGGACTCTCACTTTCAAGGGTCGCCACCTCAGGCCTTGTTATTTATATATCGCACGGCCTGCGGTAGCGGGCGTGTAGTTATGGTTAATTTGCTAAACCCATAGAAAGTCCACTTAATCAGCGGCTTATAAATTCACTCCCCCTGGAGGAATCCTCACCAAACTTTGCAAAAAAAGTGCACGGCCCGCTCAGAGGATTCGTCCATGGGGGGATAAGTTATAGGTGGGTCCTATGGGTAGAGCCCAAACGGCTGGACGGATTTGCACAAAATTTGCGGCAGGAGTAGGGGCTTGGGTCAGAAAGAACGCTTTTGTGTGTTTGGTGGATATCTGACCAGTACTTTAGTTCCAAAGAACTGAAATGTATGCCTCAGAAAATCTGTGATATCTGGCTCCGCTACGCTGACCCATTTCCCTGTTCGCTCCATGGACAGAAGGCTCCTTGGCTTGTAGTACGCTGTGATGTTGGCGAACTTTGGAAACGTTTTTGGGAAATGCACCATGGTGTATCGGAGGACAGTGCAGCGCCGAAAGGGACTGACAACCAGAATGTACGCCATGTGGCGGTGAAAAGAGGGGATAGAAAGGGTGGGGGAGAGAGAAGTAGTTCATCTGAGATGTGTGATTATTAGGTGGACGAAGACAGTCGTGTGCCTGCAGTATCCGTGTGTACTGTGCCAATTCGCCGGTCCCTGCACAGGCCGCTACCATGTGTGGTGAATGCAGGAAGCCTTCATTAGGGCACGATAGGTCGTGCTGCGATCCTTTACATGCTGACTGGTGGTCCTTGAATAGCAGACAGGGAGTGAATTGCAAAACATATATTACCCCACATGGTGGTGAGAAGAAAGGATGGAAAGGGTGGGGGAGTGAGAAGTGATTCATCTGAGATATATCAATAGGTGGATGAAGACGTTGATGTGGCTGCAGTATCCGTGCATACAGTGCCAATCTGCGGGTCTCTGCACAGCCAACTACCATGTGTGCTGTATGCAGGCAGGCTTTGTTACGGCACGATGGCTGGTGCAGAGACCTCTTTCCGTGGTTACTGGTGGGAGCTCATTTGCAGAAGGGGGGTGTTTTGCACATGACATGCACATTGTAAGAAAGCGTGTACTCTTGTGTGTTGCGTGTGGTAAGCCCATAGCCCGTTCCATGCACGGAGGGAGGCATTGCACCGACAACTATGTGGCGTGGTTGCAATAAGTTGAAAAAATGAAGGAGATGCTTGCAATTAGGTTTCACATTGTTGCCTTCTGTGTGTGGTTAGTCAGCATTGCAAAAATTGTTCATTCCATTTCCATGGGTATGGTGCTTATTAGCACTTTGTGCAGTGTTTACTCCATGGCTGCAGCTACTGGAGTGAACAGGTCTGCAGTGAGTGCACTGAGTGCAGTGTTGTCATACTATCAGCATAGAAGAGGGTAGAGTTGAAGTGCATCTTCTATGTGCATGGATACTGCAGTGTGTGCAGTGGGTATATATATAGTGTGTGCATAGAAGTGGATAGGGGTGAACTGCATATTCGATAGGATTGCGTAGTGTCCATTGCGTGGAGTGCTGCCTACTGTACCCCACTAAGGGGTACTGCTTTTGTGCACTGAATAGAGTGTGGCATGTGGTGGTGGGAAGAAGGGACATAAAGGGTGGGAGACTGAAAAGTGGTGCAGATGAGATTATGTCAATAGGTGAACGAAGACGTTGATGTGCCTGCATTATCCGTGCCTACAGCGCAAATTCGCTGTTCTCTGCATAGGTGACTACCGTGTGTGCTGAATGCAGGCAGGCTTTGTTACTGCACAATAGGTGCTGTGGATATTGTAAGATATCATGTATTCCGGGGTGTTGCATGTGGTAAGCCCGTAGGCCATTCGCTGCAGGGATGGAGGCCTTGCACCGACAAATATGTGCCGTGGTTGCAATTAGGTTTGCCATTGTTGCCTTCTGTGTGAGGTTCCTCACCATTGGCCACATTGTTAATTCGATGGGTGTGGTGCTTCATAGCACATCCAACCCTGTTTAATCCATGGCTGCAGTTGTGGAGTGAACAGCTCTGCAGTGTGTGCACTGAGTACAGTGTTGGAATACTGTCAGTATAGAATGGATACTGCAGTGTGTGAAGTGGGCGCAATTCTTCAATAGTGTGTGCATAGAAGTGGATATGGGTTAAACTGCATATCTTTTGTTTTTTTCTTTTTCCAATACCTTTTTATTAAGGTTTTTCAGAGAACAAAAACAAACAAACAATGCCCCATTCCCCAACGACCCCTCAGCCTCCCCATCCCGCACACCCCCCCGATCCAAAAGGTCCTTTGAAAGCTTTTAAACATATACAAACAAAATAGTAACACATTGCATGATTGACCGGCTGGGCTAGTTAGCTAGTACATTAAGCTACTTTCGTAAGACAGCTTCTTGGGAGAATCGCTATCATAGTGTTCACAAGTCTGACTCATCCTGGGGGCTAATTATGCCCAGAAGCTCCATGGCCCTGGGGCACCAGGCTCGGCGGGCTCCCCACCTTAGGTATGTTAGTAAGTTGGACCAGTCTGAGATAAACCGCAAATGGTCCCCTTGAATTGAGTAGGAGAGCCATTCCAGTGCCCCCAACAACCAGATTTTAGCAATCCATTCATGTTCTAGCGATGGGGTCTTTGATTTCCACTTTTGGGCCAAGACCTGGGCTGCTGACAGCATCATCATCACATAGAGCTTGCGGTCCGCCTTGTTGGCGAGGGATGCCAGAGTCCCGTTGAGGCCCAGTATGTAAATCCCTCTATTTTGACCCAGCCTGACTCCCAACACCTGGGCGATCGCCTGCTGAACCTGAGAACAGAACTGGTAAATTTTTTGGGCACTTCCACCAAATCTGAGCCCAAGAGCCCACTGCGCCGCACTCCCTCGAGCACCACCTTGAGACATTAGGGTATATTTTATTTAGCTTGACTGGAGTTAGGTGCCACCATAGCATCAGTTTCAGCCACATCTCCCACATCTGGATAGATCTTGTGAGTTTTGGGATCTGAGACCACAGCCTCACCCAGGCCTGTTCCTCTATGGGCGTCCCCACATCCTGCTCCCATTTGACCATATAATTTCTGGGTGGCAGGGTTTCCCCCATTTTGATAAATGTATAAATGGAAGCCAAAACATCCTTGTCGCCTGTGTCCGTGTCTATGTGCTTTTCGGACATGGTTAGAAGGCGAGACCCCCCCTGCCTAACCGCCGGCTGGGAATCCCAATGCCTAATCTGGAGGTAAGAACACCTTTGCTTCTCCCCTGTACCAAAGTCTTTCTTGCACTGCTTAAAATGTTTAACTTCGACTCCAACCAACATGTCCCGCACTATCCGGCAACCCCTTTGGAACCAAGGGTCGAAAGCCCACCCATTGGTAATTGCTGGAGTAAATTGTGGATTACCATGCAGGCGAGTATACGGAGATGGGAAAGAGGTAGTGTTCGCCCTTTTCACAGCTTGGTCCCAAGCCTCACCTGTAGTCACTGTGATAACACTGCAGTACATTTGGGAAGGTCTGTCCGGCATTGGCAACCACAGAACCCCCTCTAGGTTCCCTCCCGCCACCGCCCTATCCATCGGTCTCCAAACTTTCCCTCTGTCATTCCTTTGCCAATCCCTAATAACACAGATCTGAGCTGCCAGATAGTAAACTCTAAAGTCTGGCATCCCCCCCCCGGGCTGGGAGTGCTTTCATGAGGGAGGCCGACACCCTTGGGCGTTTACCTTTCCAGACAAAACGATTGGCTAGTCTCTGGATGGCCTTGATGAAGGTCATCGGGACTGGGACAGGGAGCGCTGAAAAATGATATAGGAGTAGGGGCAAGATCGTCATCTTCAAGGGGTTAATTCGACCCAGCCAAGAAATCTCGAGGGGTCCCCAGTACACCAATTTGAATTTAATCTTCCGAAGAAGCAGAGGGTAATTTGCATTGTAGAGGTCCCCAATGACCTTAGTCAATTGAATACCCAGATACCTTAGCGAGGTGTCGACCCATCTGTACCTATAGGCCCTGTTGAGGTCTTGCTCTGCTCTGGATGTCAGAGAGAGAGGTAACACTTCAGATTTGTGAACGTTGATTTTAAGCCCCGCCACCTGCCAAACCTATCCAATTCCCCAGGTGCTGCCCGCAAGGAGGTGAGCGGGTGATTCAATGACAGAATCATGTCATCAGCGAAGGCCGCCACCTTGTGGACATTACCTCCAAACGGGACCCCTTATAGATCTTCAGCAGCTCTTACTGCCGCGAGGAATGGTTCAAGGTGAAGCGCATAGAGGAGGGGTGACATTGGGCATCCCTGTTTTGTGCCTCTTCCTACCTGCACCGGGGCTGAAATTTGACCATTTATTGCTAGTCGAATTAATGGATTCTGGTAATTCGCCCTAACTCGGGTGATGAATCCTGGGCCAAAGCCCATCTTGCTCATAGCAGTAAACAGATATCCTCGCTCGACCCGATCAAATGCCTTCTCAGCATCGATCGCCAACAGTAGGGCCGGGATATTCTTTCTCTGTGTCTTTTCGATCAGGTGGGCCAATCTTCTTATATTATCAGATGTTTGCCTATCACTAATAAAACCCGACTGATCGTGCTGAATTAATTTAGGAAGGATTGCCTCAAGGCGATTGGCGAGAACTTTGGTATGAATTTTTGCATCCACATTTATCAAAGCTATTGGGCGGTAGAACCCCCAGTCAGTCGGGTCTTTGCCCTTCTTGTGAATCAGGATCACTTTGGCTTTGTTCATAGAGTTGAGGAGTACCCCGGTGGACCCCATACAATTAAACAATTTGGTAAGGATTGGAATTAAGATTTCCTTATTTGTCTTGTAGAATTCAGATACAAACCCATCTGGGCCAGGGGCTTTACTGGAAGGTAGGTTATTAATTACCCTTCTAACTTCGTCAGTAGTAATCTCGACCTCCAGAGCCTCCCTTTCATCCTGCAAAATCTGTTGGCAGACTGTTTAATTCAGATAGGCCTCCTGATCCACAGATGTGGGGTTGTCCGACCTATAGAGGTCAGTATAGAATTTGCGAAATTCCCCCTCTATATCCGAGTACTTAGTGTAGAGGACCCCACACTCCCCTTTTATTTTCAAGATTGTCTTGTCGCCTGCCTCTTTCCTTAGCTTTCTGGCCAGAAGGCAATCCGTTTTGTTAGCTTTAATATAGTACCTTTGACGCAGCAGAGGAGATTGCGCTCGGCCACCCTTGTTTGTATAAGGTTCAACTGCCCTCTGACCACCCTGTATTCACTTTTGTTTGCTGCTGACATTTTACTGCCCATACGGGCCATGATGTCTTTGAGTCTGGCTTCTAGCTGTTGTTCCTCCAATCTCAACTCATGTTCCCTTCTGACCCTGATAGCTATAATCCTCCCTCTGATTGTCGCCTTGAGGACATCCCACCAAAGTTGTGGGGCCGTATCATCCCAGTTGTTGTGGTTGCCATATTCTACTACTTCCCCCTCTAACTCTTTAACAAGAGTTGGATCTTTGAATAGCGATACTGGGTATCTCCATTTCCATATCCCTGGGGGTCCCTTTGGTGTAGCTATCAAAAGGGTAAGTGGAGTGTGGTCTGCAAGGGCGATTGCCCCTATGTCCACGACCATGGCTCTCCCCAGCAGAGGTTTTGAAAGCCAAACATAATCGATAAGTGAGTGTGACCTGTGTGCGTGAGAATAGAAGGTCTAGCCCTCCTCGTCGCTGTGGAGTTCCCATCACGCATCCACCAAGGCCAAATCCTGCATCTTCTTGATCAGGTCCCCGGATGGTCTCCCCTGCACGCCCCAAGAGGTAGATCTTCTGTCCTTCGAGGGGTCCCAGGCTAAATTAAAGTCTCCCGTAAGCAGGATATTAGCCTTGGCAAATTTCCCTAGTCGGGTAAGAGTATTTTGTTAAATGAGTCCTGGGCCTGATTGGGTGCATACGGTGTGGCTACCGTGAAAGACTCAGCCCTCCCCTCCAGGATCACCACCAGGTACCTCCCCTGATTGTCCTTCTGCATTTCCCTAATGGCCAGGTCGAGCCATCCTTCAGCACAACCAAAACTCCCCCCTTTTTGCTTGCTGGTGTGGCCTGAAACACTCTCGAGTACCCCCAGAATTTTATCCTGTGCCTGTCTTTAGTATGGACATGGGTCTCCTGCAGTGTTACTACATGGGGTTGTTCACCTCCACCTTCTTCCTTTTAGTCGGTGAATTAAACCTGTTCACATTTATTTATTTAAGAGCTAGTGAGGCTCTGTTTTAGCCCAATGTGCGGCCATCGCCCCCCAGTCAACTGGACCTAAACTTGGGATTCCATTCTGTGACCCACTGGCTGAGCCTCCATCACTTGGACCTTGGAATCTCCCTACACCTACCCCCTAAACTGCATATCTTATCTGATTGCGTAGTGTCCATTACGCAGAGTGGTGACTACTGTACTGCCGTATCAGGTATTGCTTTTGTGTACTAAATAGAGTGCTGGGAGCTGTGCATGACAGTGGGTATGGGTGCAGGAGGCTGTGTTATATTTGTAGATTATGCTGTTGCATGTTTCCATGCATAGCTTTATTACGGTGCAGAGGGTGGATAGCACTGGCGATTGCTGTGGTATGTGTGTGGAGTGTGGCACTTGGGCACATGTTGCCATGCATGGGTTGCAGTGGTTGTGGGCAAGGCCTAGACTAATGGGTGCATGGCCAAAGGCTGTAGGCCGTCGGCCATGCACCCAATAGTCTAGGACTTGCCCACACACTCCGCAGTAATGAAGTTTAGACTCCATCTGTCAGAGGGTGCTCACCTTTACAGAGTGGTTATGAAGCACAGTTTAGGCTTGATAGAGCACCAGCTGCCAGGCATATACTGTTGGTTGGTGCAGTTGCCAGTAACACCATCCTATGTGAATGAAAGTGGGTATGGGTGCCGGAGAATGTGTTACTTTTGTAGATTGTGCTAAAAGGTGCATCCTTCTATGCATACCTGTATAACGATGCAGAGGTTGGGTAGGAGTGCCGGTTGCTGTGATACGTGTGTGGTTTGTGGCACTTGGGGCATGTGGCCATGCATGGTTGGATTTCCTTGCGATGGGCGTGGGCAAGGCCTAGACTATTGGGTGCCTGGCCAAAAGGCGTAGGCCATAAGCCATGCACCCAAAAGCCAAGATTTTCACCACACACACCGCAGCAATGCACTTTTCACTGCATCTCTCAGAGGGTGGTCACCTTTACAGAATGGTTGTGGAACACATTTTACTCTGCATAGAGCATCAGAAGTGTGCTGACATTCATATATTGTTGGTTCCATGGGTGTGGTCATTGTTAGAATGTCCCACGGTTTTCGGTGTACAGCTGGAGATTGTGCAGTGAAAAGTCTTGCAGTGTGCCCACTGGGTGCCGTGTTCGAACACTGTCAGTATAGAAGAGGGTAGGGTTGAAGTGAATCTTCTCTGTGCTTGGATATTCTGGTTTCTGTAGCTTCCTGGGATTAGGCCCAATGTTGTGAAAATTGTGTGGTTTTGTTGCCTGTGACATAATGCTTTGTGAATGGAAGTGAGTAGGGGTGGCGGAGGCAGTGGTATGTTTATGGAATCTGCTAACTGTTACATGTTTGCATGCATTGCTGTGTTACGATGCTGGGGTTGGGTAGAAGGGCCGCAGCCTATGTTACGTTTGTGGATTGTGGTTTCTGGGTACATATTCGCATGCATGGCTCCATTATGTTGTGATGGGTGTGGGCAAGCAGTAGAGTTAAGTTTGTAGATTGTGCTAAAAGGTGAATCTTTCTATGCATACCTTTATAACAGTGTGAAGGTGGGTAAGAGTGCCAGTGGCTGTGGTACGTGTAGATTGTGGTACTTGGTGACATGTTGCCATGCATGGTTGGATTACGTTGTGGTGGGTGTGGGCAAAGCCTAGACTATTGGGTGCATGGCCAACGGCCGTAGGCCATAGGCCATGCGCCCAAAAGCCAAGGCCTGCACCACACCGAGAAAAAGCAGATACAAAGTGAATGGCCCTTTAGATGCTTCCGGACCCGGCGATTGTTCTCCTCAAGTTTTCAGGGAGGCAGGGAGGCAGGGAGGCTGGGAGGCTGTTGCAGAGGGAGGCCCCAGCCAAAAACAAAAAAGGAAATCTACACCAACTGGTATCTGGCAGAAGCGACTGACCCTGTGGGAGCTGGAGGCGGATGAGGGCAGAGCTCGAGCAGAGAGATAAATAGGAAGTACCAGTTGAAGGTATTGTGGTCCCAGGGGCCCAGAAGGCCTTTTGCATAATGCAGAGGGTGTTCACCTTATTCCTCGCAGCCAGTGGGAGCTATTGCAGACATTTCAGTGTAGGATAGATACCATCCCTGGGCTTCAGGCCTCTTCTGGATGAGTTGCAATGGCAGAGAGTAGAAAGCGGCCAGATTTTAAAAAAGAGCCTGTTTACAATAGTCCAGGCTTGACAGAAGCACAGCTATGCAGACAGTGACCTTTTGGGACCTTGCTTAAGGTTGGTAAGATATATTCAGTGTTGCTTTTGGTGGCATATTTTTAGGTTTTATGTAGAAGATGAGTTAGTGAGGAAAACAATTGGTAGCATTGTAGTAAGGAAAGCAGACGGTTCCTGTTTCGATAGTACAATGTTTGATATGGGTAAATGAAAACTTTGCAAGCAAATACCATTGAAGTGTCACTTGATGGTAGAGGACGGGGAAAAAAACAGTATGCTTTTAAAGAACATAATGGATGCTCGGTGCCAGGTACTGTGAGCAGAGGCACTTATAACATAGTTGTAAACATACTGCATAAAAAGTTTTCATACCTCCATTTTGTGGTGAGGGGTGCTCAAGTGAATGAATGTGGATGCACAAATCTTGCAATCTGTTACTGAACATTCCACTGAACGTGCGTTCAAATGACAGGACACTTGCAGGCTGAATTTGTAATGGTATATATGAAATGTTGTGCAGAACTGCAGTGTTAGATGCTAATGTCTTGGATGGCATTGGTGGATGCGTGTGACTATTTACCCGTACCCAATGAGGTAGTGGTGGTGAAAAAATAGTGGAAAGGGAAGAAGGACAGCTCTTTCTTTAGTCGGGGGCAGCCTGCATGGTATTTTGGGAAGCACATGTGCCACATTCTGCGCTTCTTTCCATGCTGGCCAATGGAAATGGGACTGTGGGGATTATCCAATCATGTAATGTGGGTGTGGTTCACAGGAAGGGGCGGTCATACTGTTGTACATTACTCTGCGTAGTGAGGCTGGCTGACATGGCAAAATGCATTGTGTTGACTGTGGGTGATGCGTTTGTGCTAGATCTGCACAAGTATGCACAGGAAAGACACTTTGATGCCAATTTTGGTTTGCAAGAAGTGGATGCATTGTGGTGCGCTATCTATGACTGCTGTTTTGCCAATATACATGCACTTTGTAGAGATCTAGCCACTTTTGCTACTGTCGATGTTATCGTCATGCACTACAGCAGTATGCATATGAGTTACGTGGCTTGTTTAGGTTTGTTCCGTCAACTGAAGAGGTTGCTAAATCTAGTGAAGAGGCATTTTCCCACTGCCGCCAAGGTGCTTTTCTCATCCATAACACCAAGAAGAGTATGGGACAATGCTCCTAGAAGTTGTTGGAAGGTGTCTCATCAACAGAAGCATGTATACTTTTTGTCCACTCGTGGGATGTTCTTCTGCAACAATGACCTCATTAGTTGTGGAAATGCAGAGTTTTTCCAAGCAAATGGCATTTCATTGTTGCCCATTGGTAATGCTGTTTTGTTTGCCTGTCTACAGGATGTGGTGAAGAGTTTACTGTAACAGTGAGCACACGAAAAAACAACATGAAATAAAAACTGAAAAGAAGGTGTTTCTCTAGAGCCACCTAAAAAAAAAAAAGAAAAAAGGCTCTTTTCAGAGCCGCCCCCAAAAACAAACTCCCCTACCCTGGTTGCAATGTATTCCCCCATGCCCGCACACAGCACGAAATCCACATCCAGGGATTTTGAGGATGGCCATGGAAATGGGAATGTGCAGGCTGGGGTATTGTGCAATACCCTTTCTCTGAGTGTGGTCTGTACGCAGAGAACTGGTGTATAGAACTGATACAGTTACATGGAGTGCTCTTCAATGTGATTGGTGGATGTGTGTGGAACATTCTAACAGTTCCCAATGACGGTGTGCTGGAAAGAAGGAAGTGGAAAGGGAATAATGATTGTTTCTGCTTTATTGGGGCACGGCCCCCGTTTTACTTGGGGAAACGCATGTGCCAAATAGTACCGTTTTCAGCATGCTACCTATGGGAATGGGACAGTGGGACTATCGCAACTGAGGGTGTGGTTCACAGGAAGGCCCATTAATACTTTTCTACATTACTGTGCGTAGTGAGCCGGGCTGACATGGTTGCCATTACTTTCAAAGGTAGTGTAGCACAGCAGATTCGGTCCAACATCAATTTGAGGTCCAACCTATGTGGCCTGCTACTCGGTTCTGAAAAGCTACAAACATATTACGGAGCAGCTGTGGGGTGCTGCCTTTTGTAGGGCTGCTGTGGTGACCTTGCACCTGGAAAACAGGCCTACATTTTTCAAAACATATATACATGTGCAATGGCACATTGTGGTGTGTTTGTAAGCGTGTACTTTCCGAAAAATACTCAGTTCATTGCACAACACTGTACTATTCCTCTCTCTGAGGATCAGGATCGTGTCCCCGAAATAAGGGCCCCCTATGTATATCTATCATATTCTGTGCCTGAACCGTAAGGGAAGTAGTTTAAGAACATATAAGAAGGGTAAGCTCTACAAATATAGTACCTTTTGAATTTTCAGTTCCTGACTGTCAGAGAAGAAAAGCTCCTGGCCTGGATATGTCAGTGAACAAAAAAGAGGGAGCCATATATATGATTTCATCAGTGATGTCATCAATGACATTTGGGATGTCATCTTTGATGTCATGGGTTTTAGTCTTAGCAGTGCACAGTGGTGACTCGAGTTATGGTTGCTTAGGTTACCATAAATAGCAAATTTCTGGTTTATTTTGTTTTACGTGTAACCATAATATGTATAGGTTGTTATTAGTGCAAAGTAAGTGTAATGTTCCTTCCAAGTACTTGTTGCACTGAATTTAATAGGTTTTTCTGAGGGTAACTGAAAAATAGTGTCCCTTTAAGGTGTTTTCTCAGTGAATTGCATAAGGTTTTAGTAGTGGAACTTACCCATAACCTCCCTTTAACAATGTTTTTGTATGTGAATTGCATAGGTGTGTACTAGTGCAACATAACCATAACGTCCCTTTAACAAGGTTTTTTGTCAGCGAATTACACGGTCCACGATAGTGGCCGTGTACTTATGGTTAAGTTGCTAAACTCATGGGAAGAGCACTTTTTCGGCAGCTTATAACTTCGATCCCCCGGAGGAATCGTCACCAAACTGAAAAGTATATGGCCGGCTCTGAATCTTTTTGCCAAGTGTGGTGAGGTTTCTTGCAGGGGGCAACGTTATAGGGGGGTCCCAAAAAAATGTTTTTTTCTCCATAAACTGAGTGCTTTTGTGTGTTTGCTGGAAATCCGACCACTACTTTTGTTGCAAAGAACTGAAATGTACGTCCCAAAAAATGTGTAATATCTGGGTCCGTGTTATGCTCCCCTGGTCTCTTCGGGGGCGTTGGGGCACGGTTGCAGTCCTGCCTGGAACTGGCTCCCCTTGGTCAGGCTTCTTCTCCTGCTCTTGTGTTGTGGATTACGCTGGTTGTTGGCACTGCCCCAGCGAGAATATGAGAGGCCGTGAGAATGCTGTGATATGACAGTGGTCCCCCTTGAACCCTTCTTCCCAGAATGTGGTGAGCATGTGCCGACCCATATAATCTCACCTGTTTAATTATGATGGCGAGCTCTCCATCCTGCTTCTCACTGCAGGGGCGCTTTAGCTAGACCGAGTTTCTTCACTGGTCCATGTGCGTGGCAGCCCAGACCGGCTGTGGCTGAACCACTCCAAAGGTAAGTATCCTTTCACTAATGATTAGTGTCCATATTCTTTTGTAATGTCCTTCCTTGATTACTGTCCATATCTTTTGTAATGTCTTTCCTTCTCCCCAATAGGTGATATGAGGCCCAGCGAGCCCTAATGGAAAAAAAGGGAGTTCACGATGTCCCAATAGGTGGTAAGTTTGGTTTTAAGGTCAAGCACAAGGATTGGTCTAAGCGCAACCTTAGCGTAATGTCTTAATCGCTTTTTCTAACCTTGTTTTGTCTTTTTCTCTTGCAGGGATTGTCTGGCGATGTCGGACTGGAATGCGTTATCCAAAGATCTGCCGGCAGGTGAAGGATGCCTGGATCCGCGATGATGCTGCCCGAAAGTGGACTCCCGATTAAGTGTTGTGGCTGGGAGCAGGAATCAGGTAAGCATAGGCTCTGACTGCGGTTGCTGCTGGAATCAGGTAAGGATATGCTCTGACTGCAGTTGCTGCTGGAATCAGGTAACAATGCGCTCCGACTGTGGTTTCTGCTGGGATCAGGAAAGAATGCACTCCGACTGCGGTTGCTGCTGGAATCAGGTAAGGATGCACTCTGACTGCGGTTTCTGCTGGAATCAGGTAAGAATGTGCTCTGACTGCAGATGCTTCTGGAATCAAGTAAGGATGCGCTCTGACTGTGGTTGCTGCTGGAATCAGGTAAGGATATGCTTCAGGCGGTGGTGAGCATTACGCTGCTATAAGCAGACTAACGCAAAGCGCTTGCATGCGGGCGGGGCAGGCTTAAATAGCCTGGTCCCAGCCATGCCCATTTGTTCTGACTCATGGCCCCACCCTGCTACTCCAAGAGGATGCTGCATGTGCGGCCCAATTCACTCCTATGGCCACGCCTGACCTGGGAGCACGTGAAGGCCCTGCAGGGGAAAAACAGCATGTGCACCAGAATAAAAGTGTGCAGAGCACACATACTCATGAGCCTGGCACCAAAGGCGCCAGAACTGGGTCCAACTGGACCTTTTATGTAGTGGAGCTTGTAATTCTTGCCCAGTGGCCATGACAGCGCGCACCGCGGACCCATTTCCCTGTTCACTCCACGGACCAAAGTCTCATTGGCCTACAGTATGCTGTGATGTCGGCAAACATTGGACACGACCGGTGGTTGGCTGGAGGGAAGCGTGCTGCGCGCCAACATTTTTGGGAAACGCTGCCATGGTGTATCGGAGGATATTGTTGTAGTCTGCGTGACAAGGCTCTAAGCCATTGTGCGCATGGCTGGGCGTCTTGTAAGTGGCAGTGTGTGTACTAAAATTAGTCTGGCTCCGCTCCGGCGTCCCATTTCCCTGTTCAATGCGCAGTCAAAATTTTGATTGCACTGCAGTGTGCGGTGACGGGATGTGTGTCAAAAGTGTTCCATGACGGCGGCATGTTGTATCGGAGGACAATGCATAGGCAAAAGAGCCTGAAAAACATAGTGTACAGCATCTGCTGGTGGGAAGAAGGGATTTAAAGGGTGCAGGAGTGAGAAGTGCTTCATGTGATAGATCTCATTAGAAAAAGACAGTGGTGTGCCAGCGCTATCTGTGCATGCTCTGCCAATGCGCAGATACCTAAAAAGGGAACAATCTTGTGTGGTCATTGCAGGCAGCTTTCGTTATGGCATGCCAGCTGGAGCGACAATGTCTTTCTTTGATGAGTGGGGGCAGGCACATTTGCAGAAGGGGGGTGCATTCCACGAGACATGAGAATTTAAAGATAGCGTGTACTATGGTGTTCTGTGTGAGGTAAGTCTGTAGCCCCTTCGATGTATGGCTGCAGCCCTAGCACAGAAAAGTATGTCCACTGGTTAAAAAGGTAGGTCCACTAGTTGAAAGTAGGTGCCACATTGTTGCTTTTTATGTGCAGTATGGCTGCAGTTCACACAATGCTGGTTGCATGGGTGTGGTGATTGGTAGAACGACCTACAGTTGTCTGTGTATGAGTGGAGATGCTGCAATGACCAGTCACTAACAGAATAGTGTACATATGGAAGAGGTCACGGTGCAACTGGTTCTTATATGTGCTTGTGTAGTGTGCATTGCGCAGATTAGTAAGTGTTGCAATGCACTACACACCATTGGTTCTATGCACATACTAGAGTGTTCGGAGCAATCCCAATTTTGTGAATATTATCTTATTTGGTTGTCATGCTTATAATGCTTTGTGATTGGAAGTGGGTAGTGGTGGCAAACACAGCGATATGTTTCTGCATTACGGTAAGTGGAACATGTGTCCTTGCCTCCCTGCTTTATGGTGAGGCGGTTGGGTGGAAGCGCTGGTGCATATATTGCCTTTGTGATTTCTGGCACATGCCTACATGGTTGCCTGCATGGCTCTATTATGTTGTGGTGAGTGTGGCCAAGGCCTAGACTGTTGGGTACATGGCCGAAGGCCATAGAGCGTAGGCCATGCACCCAACAGCATAGGCCTTCATCACAGCCACCACAACACAATGCAGCAATGCAGTTGTCACTCTGCATGCATTTGAAGTTGATGAGTACCACACAATGGTTGCAGAGGACATTGTACACTTGGTAGACCAGCAGAAGTGAGCTGCTATGCGTACATTAGCATATGGTTATCATCATTGCCCCTGTTGCACAATAGGGAGCAACATGTCACCATTTGCATTTGCTATGGTTAGGCCCTTATAAGACCCTTGCTTGAGAAAGTATTTGAACACATTGCGCCATGAAAGGATGTCACCAGCATCAGAAAGTCACAATATGGGCAATGTACACAGCCACTCAAATACCGTTCAGCACAGGTAACACAACAGCATTGAGCTAAGCATGTAAAGATGTGGCCAGGGTGAAAGTGGGCAGGTGCAATTGCAGATGGGGAGTTCATTACACATGACATGAGGAGTAAAACATGGGTTGTACTAGGGTGTACTGTGTGTGGTGAGGCCTTAGTGGCAGTGATGGTAGAGCAATGGCAGAAGGGGAGTACAATGAAGACCACTTGAAACTTGAAACGTACCCTGCAGTACTGTGTGTTGTGTGTGCTAAGCCCGTAGCCCCTTCGATTAATGGGTGGCCACCTTGCACCGCCAAATATGTGCCCTGGGGTGAAGTAGGTTTCACATTGTTCCCTTCGATGTGCGGTTTGTGATAATTGCATAAAATGTTGCTTTCATGGTTGTGGGGATTGGTTGCAATTCTTACACTGTGTAGTACATGCCTGGACCTGATGGAGTGATGGCTCCTCTAGTGTGTCCCGTGGGTGCAGTGGCAAAGTAGTGGATGCTAAGAAGTGGCTAGGGGTGACCTGCATGTACCTGGCCACTTGTTCACCTGCATGACTCTGTTATTGTTGGGTGTATGGCAAAAGGCCACAGGCCGTAGGCCAGGCACCAAAGAGCCTAGGCCTGCACCATAGCATGCCACCATAATGCAGACATCCATGTCTCTGATGGTGGTGACCTTTAAAAAATGGTTTTGCAGGATCAGGTAGACGTGGTAAAACAGCACACGTGACCTGATATGCGTCCAGTACCATATGGTGTAGATTATTCCACCACCTTGACATTAGGGAGGAACATGGCGCTATTTGCATTTGGCATGAGTTGCCCTCTGCACCACCCATCCTATGTTACATTTGTGGATTGTGGTGTATGGCAAATGTTCCCCTTCATGAGGCCATTATGTTGTGTTGGATTTGGGTAAGGCCTAGACTATTGGCTACATGGCCAAAGGCTATAGACCATTGGCCATGCACCCAAGAGCCTATCCCTTGACGACAGCCAGCACACCATAATGGCCTCATGAAGGGGAACATTTGCCACATACAACAATCCACAAACGTAACATAGGATGGAGTCATGCAGAGTTGCCTCTGCATCTCTCCGAGGATGGTGACCTTTGAATAATGGATGCAGAGAGCATTTAACACTTGGTGAAAAAACCAAAGAGAGGTGCTATGCGTTCACAAGCACATGCTGTAGGTCATTGCACATGTTGCACATTAGGGAGCCATATGTTAGCATTTCCGTTTGCTATGGGATGCCCTTTACAAGACACTTGCTTGAGGAAGTGTTTTAACATATTGTGCCATGAAAGGTCATCATTAGCATCAGAAAGATGCAATATGCATAATGTACAGAGCCACTCACATACTGTTCAGCACAGCGAACGCAACGTGATGGAACCATGCATGCAAAGATGTGGCCAGGGTGAAAGGTGGCAGGCACAATTTCAGATGGGGAAAACATTACACATGACATGAGGAGTAAAATGTGGGGTGCACTAGGGTGTGCTGTGTGTGGTGAGGCCCTAGCATCTTGGATGCATGGCTGGAAACCTTGTACAAACAGCTATGTGGGTTGCTTGAAACTACTCCTCAGATTGTTGCGTTTTGTGTGTGGTTTGTGAGTTGTACATGCATTGTTGATTCCATGGGTGTGATCATTGTTCACACATGGTACATTTTCCAGTGCATGGCAGGAATTTATGGAGTGAACAGTTCTGCAGTGTGCCCACTGAGTGCTGTGGTGAGAAAGTGTGTTTGTACCAGTGCATAGGGTTTAACTGCATAGTGTATGTGCTTGAGTAGTGTGCATTGCAAGATTACTGACTACTGTTCTGCACTTTGAAGTGTTGTATTATTGGAGTTGGTGGAGTGCTGGGAGGAAAGAAACTATGGCTACCTGCAGTTCGTTGTGCTGGGTGCCTTTCTGTGTGAATGTGGATGCTGAAAGCATGGATCGGTTTGGAGAGCTGTTACCTGGAGGTGCTTTTACATGACACAGGACCTGTACTGGGAGTGTGTAAAGGTACGTCTGCAGTGCAGTGCAGAAATGATAGTGTTTGATGCAGAGGTCTTGGATGTGAATGCTACATGCATGTGTAACTACTGAATACTACCTAATGCGGGAGTGTGCATATACAACAGTGGAAACAGAAGAAGGTGTGCCTCTGTTTTATTGGGGTGTGGCCTCCCTATAGCTGGGAAGGTGCACATGCTACAGTCTGCCCTTCTGAGCATGGTTCCATTTGCAAATGGAACTGTGGGGATTATCCAATCAGTTGTCTAGGGTGTGGTTCACAGGAAGGGGTGGTGATATATTTCCCCAAACCTCGATGCAGTGAGGTTGACAGAGATGGATAGATGCAGAGTGCTCATCATGGGTGATAACTTTGCGCAAGATCTGCACAGGTATGCCGTGGAAAGAGGCTTTGATACTAACTTTCAGTTGGAAGGAGTGGAGGCTTTTTGGGGCACAGTCTATGAGTGGGGTTTCGGTGCCATGGTTCATCTTTGTACATGTGTGGCCTCTGTCTGTACTCTGGAGGTTGTGGTCATGCATTATGGAGCACTACATTTGGGGTACATGTCGTGCTCACATTTGCTCCGTCACCTCAAGAAGTTCATGACAGCAGTGATGCAGATTTTTCCCACTGCCAAGGTGATTTTCTCCTCCATACCACCAAGAGGTGCATGGGACCATGGCGGTGTAATTTTCCCACAGTCAGACGTCGGGATGTGTTTAATAAACAGAAGCATGTGTGACTTTATGTGCAGTGCTGGGATGTTCTGCACCGACTATGACAGCATTAACGAGCAAGATTTGCAGTCGTTCCGTGGAAATGGCATTTTTTTTACCTCCATTGGCAATGCTGTTTTGTTTGCCACTCTGCAAACAGCGTGGCAGATAATCCTGTAGAACTGTAAGAGAAGCGTTGACATTCAGTCTGTACACATGTCAGGAGGAGACGCAAACATAAACTCATAGAAAGAGATCAAAAAATATATATTGTATGCAAGCACGTACATAAAAAAAAGGACAAAAAAAACTTTTGTTTTCTGAGACAGTACTACAGACCTAATCCCAGTCCCTATTTTACAATTATCTCCCAGTCCCCTTAACCCCCTCCCACCCTAGCACGAAAACTCTGTATCAGGATGTACTTTCATGCTTCCATGTGCCACATCCAGCCATTTTCTGGATGGGAGCCATGGAAAATGAACTGTGGAGCGAAATACACTGCTCTAAGGTTGGTGAATCTGGTGTGTATGCAAACACTGTTCCAGAAGGTCTCTTTGCACAAAGAAGTGCAGACGGCTATGGTGGAAGTGTGCAAGGTAAGGGACAGGTATCCTGGGTGTATGCATGAGCTGTATGTATTTGTTTACAGTTAGTAACATGCAAGCTGTGCTGCGTTTGCACAATATTTGTTTTAAAGTGTTCAGTAAGTGGGGTACTGCGGAAAGCAAAAAACAACTTTGCAGAGTACACGTTAAGTGGCAGGCATCCTACTGTTGTGCATCTATTGTGTGTATGATATTATATGATGTGCAATTGTATAGTATGGCATTCGTAATGCGCCTACACACACGTCTAGCAAAGTGCAACGAGGCAAGGGAGGGGAAACAGAGGGGAGACAGAGACAGCGACCCTACTAGGCCAAGTGTGACTTAGATCGCGCAAGTGTATGGATGGAGGGGAAGATACAGTACATGGGAAGAAGAACAAATGACAATAAGTAAAAATAAGGGCCAATTGTGCCAAGTGCACGGATAAGTGCACACAAAAGGTGGTGGATGCACTGTTAGGCATACAGAAAACAGTCCTCAAGTGCGGGATTGTTAGAAAGCCAGTGCAGGGGTTTGCCTGGCAGGGGTGGTGACATGGGCCCACCATCACAGAGTTGACTGGTAAGCAGTGCAGAATCAGTTTATGTCAGGCAGTTAGCCAGGGAGAGCAACAGAAACAGTAGACGCTAAAAGAAAGGCTTTGAGGTGCTCTGGAACTGGTGAGGCAGGGAAGCTGTTGCAGAGAGAGGCCTCAGGTGAAAAAGCCCATCTACCACCAACTGGTTTTTTGCAGAAGCGCCTGACCATGAGAAAGTTGGATGCAGATAAGGGAAGATCTTGCGCACGCGGATAAATAGGGAGTTAGAGTTGAAGGTATTGAGGTCCCAGGGCCCAGATAGCCTTCTGCATAATGCAGAGTCGTCTCACTTTATTCCTTGCAGCCACTGGGAGCTATTGGCGACATATCAGTGCAGGAGAGATACCATCCCAAGTTGCACACTCCTCTTCTGGATGCGTTCCAGAGAGCATAGAGTAGAAGGGGGCAGATTTAAAAAGAGCCTGTTGCAATAGTGCAGCCTAGACAGAAGTACAGCGATCTTTTGGAAAGTTGCTTTTGCTTTGGTCGATACATTCAATGCTGCTATTGATGGCATTTTTTTATGATTTATGTAGGAGGTAGGTTAGTGAGGAAAACATTTTTTTGCATTGTCGGAAGGAAAGCAGAGAGTTCCTGTTTTGATATTACACTGTATGGTATGGGTAAATGAGAACGTTGCAAGCACGCATCACTGAAGTGCCACTTCATGGTAGGGCATGGAAAAAAAACAATATGCTTTTAAAGTACACAATGGCAGCTCAGTGGCAGATACTGTGCGCAGAGGCACTTACAATACAGTCATACACATAGTGCAGAAAACGTTTCTGTACCTCCATTTAGTGGTTATGAGTAGGCATGTGGATGAATGTGGATGCAAAAACTTGCAATATTTTACTGAACTTTCTACTGGACGTGTTGTCCAGTGACAGCACACTAGCAGGTTGAATTTGTAATGGTACAGATGAAGTGTTGTGCTAACATCTTGGAAGGCATTGGTGGAATCATGTGTGCTTATTTACTCGTACCCAATGAGGTTGTGGGGGACAAAGGGTAGTGGAAAGGGAAGAAGGACGGCTCCTGCTTTACTGGGGTGTTGCCCTCGTGGTACTTTGGGCACCGCACATTCCACAATCTGCGCTTCTTATCTTGGTGGCCAAAAGAAATGGGACTTTAGGGATTATCCAATCAGGTACTGTAGGTGAGGTTCACAGGAAGGGGCGGTCAAACTGTTGTACATTATATTCTGCGTAGTGAGGCTGGCTGACATGGCAAAACGCATTGTGTTGCCTATAGGTGATGCCTTCCTACTAGATCTGCACAAGTATGCCCTGGAAAGAAACTTTGATGTCAATTTCGGTTTGGAAGGAGTGGACGTATTGTGGCACGGTGTCTATGAGCACAGTTTCACCAACATGCATTGCAAAGACCAAGAAACTTTTGCAAGAGCCGATGTTATCGTCATCCACTACGGAGGCACTCATATGGGTTACGTGTCTTGTTTAGGTTTGTTCCATTGACTGAAGAGGTTGCTAAATCTAGTGAAGAGGCTTTTTCCCACTGCCAAGGTGCTTTTCTTATCCATAACACCACGAAGAGAATGGGACAATGCTCCTGGATGCTGTTACGAGCCAGAGGCAGGATGGTGTCTCATCAACAGAAGTATGCATACTTTTGTGTCCGCTGCTGGGATGTTCTTTGCAACAATTACTTCATTAGTTGTGGAAATGCAGAATTTTTCCAAGTAAATGGCATTTCTTTGTCACCCATTGGTAATGCTGTTTTGTTTGCCTGTCTACAAGATGCGGTGAAGGGTTTACTGTAACCTATGTCTGCACAAGAAAACACAAAATGAAATAAAAAGTAAAAAAAAAGGTGTTTCTCTAGAAGTATCTAAAAAAAGGCTCTTTTCAGAGCCGCCCCTTACAACGAACTCCCCCTACCCTGGTTGCACGCAGCATGAAAGCCACATCCAAGGATTTTCAGGATGGCGGCCATGGAAATGGGACTGTGGAGCCACAGGGATTGTACAACAATATTTCTGGGTGTGGTGTGTACGCAGAAGAGTGTTGTACAGAACTGATACTGTTACATGGAGAGCTCTTCAATGTCATTGGTGGAAGCATGTGGAACTTTTTAACAGTACGCAATGATGCCGTACTGCAAAGAAGAAACTGGAAAGGGAAGAAGGAATGTTTTTTCTGCTTCATTGGGATACAGCCCTCGCTGTCCTTGGGGAAACACACGTGCACATACTCCCATTTTCCGCTAGCTACCCATGAGATTGGGACACTAGGGACTATCGCTGCTGCAGGTGTGGCTCACAGCAAGGCCTGTTCATAATTGTCTCCATTACTGTGCAAACTCAGCTGGACTGACATGGTTGCTATTAGTTGCAGATGCACTGTAGCACAGCTAATTTGGTGCACCATTACTTACAGGGCAAACCTATGCGGCCTGCTTCTCTGTTCTGAAAAGCTGCAAACAGATTGCACAGCACCTCTGGGGTGTGCCCTTTTGTAGAGATGCTGTAGACAACTTTCACCCCGAAAGCAGGCCTACATTGTTCCAAAAAATCGATACATGTGCAAAGCACATTGTGGTGTGTTTGTAAGTGTGTATTTTCCGAAAAAAAACCTATACATTGCTCAACCCTGCACTTTGCCACTGTTCGAGGGTCCGCCTCCTGTCCCCGAAGAAAGGGCCCACGTGCAGCGTGGGTCCAGTCGCATAACGATGTTGCTATTGTTCTCCTTTGGGACAGCTGTCTGCTGGACGCGTTTTGGGCAGAATACGTTGTGCGCATGTGCATGTGTGTCCTATGCACACCGTTGCCCCTTCTCTACTGACCAATAGTGCACCACACGTGCACCAACCATTTTGGGAGAAGCTGGCTATTCATAGGGTACAGCAGGTGGGATGTTTATCTGTATAGCTACCTGTAGGACGTGGGTGAATGCCCCAATCTAATTAACATTCCTTTGCATATACTGCACATTGTCAATGTTACCAGGACAGAGACGAACAGATACACATGCGTGTACTTGCAATACGCACAAATGTCCGCTCCCAAATGCATTGATAGGTGGTGGACAACAAGCAGACATGCTGAGCCTGCTGGCGGCGTACGGATGGCTACCTTGTCATTGTGGATAGGCCGGACAGCTGCAGTGTCCATAGGACACCTACCATTTTCTTAAATGCGGTCATTGCAACAAGGACTGTGTGCCGCTGAGTCAGAACCCGATTTCAGGAAAAAAAGAATACCACACAAACGCTAAGCAACATTCTCATTATTACTGTTCACTTGTACACATGCATACACCCCATTAGGAAAGGGAAGTGTAGCAGAAGTGGATACTTATTATGGGGAAATGGGGAATTTGCACAACTTGGTTGTGAGGAGAGGAAGAGATTGATGTATCACTGTAACGTCTCCAATGAAACGGTTTTTGAGGAGATGGTGGGCTCCGACATGCGGAAGGAGTACACATGCAGGTGTGCCAGTGCTGTTTCATTTTGTTCCAAATATATCTTTGTACGTAACCTTTAAAGATGCACAATTGTTAACCAATTTTTCCACTTTGACTTCCACGCTGTCCATTTCCCTATGCACAGAGTTGTGATCCTTTCCTATGCCCTTATGCTGTTGCGGAAGGGTTGCCACTTGTACTGCTTTGCTTTCCTTTCCAATATGTTCTGTTACTGAAAAGAGAATGGGCCTGATTAAAGGTTTGGCGGTAGACGTGCCCATATTAAGGGCATGGCTACCGCCAAACTCGCTACCGGCCCGGCACCCGCGAATGGACCATTACCGGCCTCTCTATAGGGCAGAATGGGGGTCAGGAGCATGGTTGCACCGGCACCGTTATTAACCGTTGCAATCACGAGTTCTGTTCACAGGTGCCGGTCTACACACATGGTCAGCCCACGCGTGCAGTCCGGCACCGCGAGCAGAACTCGTAATGTGGCGGAGAGGTAACAACAGCACTACCGACGCCTTGTTGCCTTTCTGCCACATTCATAATGAGGCCCAATGTGTTTTGTGTACATGCACCCTTATATATTACATATTTTAAGGTTCACACTACTGTGCGTACCAAAGTCATTGCGTCATGCGGGAAATTTTCTTCCTGCCACTCTAAGGTGCTTGCCAATGCTGCGCTACAAAAACACACATTATGCTGCTGTACTATTGCATACTGCAGCACCTGTGCAATTATTAGACAACGTTTAGTGTCCTTACTTCATTGTAGTGACGTTCAGGTCTTTGTACTTTCCAGTCGTTACTCTAGTCGTTTGTTATTTATTCCCCTTTACAAATAGCAGAGCGGTAAAATTGTTGAAGGCAGACGTCACTTCTGTTGTGAATGCATTCCGTTATGGTGTACTCCCTATGCCTTTGTTCTGTTTGCTTCATAAGTACACAATTTGCAAATCTAATATATTTTCCCTTGCAATTCTTGCACATGGTGCTGTTTGTCTATGTTCTTTGCGTTTGGTGATTGGTACCACCATGTAAGAGAGCACCTGCCTTCCTCAGCAGGTTGGATGCCACCCAATCTCTGCAAACAGATGCATAGACTGCGACTGCTGTCCACATTAACATGGTGCCAGCAGTTTCTCTATGTTGCACAGTTCTTTATAAACTAAGGGTATCCTGCTAACAACTAATGAAATTAATTGACAAAAAACGTTGTTAAAGGGACATTATGGTTAAGATGCAATAGTAAAAACGATGCACTTCAATGGACAAACGTTGTTACAGGGACATTATGGTTACAGGTAAAACCGAAACCCCCCAGAAAGTTGCCAGTTATGGTAAGCTAAGCAGCCAAAGCTCACGCTATCCCTGTGCACTGCAAGGACTAACACCCATGACATCAAAGATTACATCACAAATGTCATTCATGACATGACTGATGACATCACATGTGTACATAGTTTTCATAAACAGCCTCCACAAGGGATTGTCAGAGTAATGTTGGAAGGAAACTATCAGAAATCATTGGAAGAATTATCCTGAGAAGCATAGTTCTTTAAGGAATGCATTGCTATAAACATCATTTCATTACAGAGTTCTTTCCAGTACATGAGCCCAGTCATGTAGAAAGGTAGAAATTGTCTACAGCATGCATCATACAGGGGCAATAATCAAAATCTTCGTATGTTGGATCGTACAATGATGAATGCCTTCGTTTAAGAGCTTTCTGCAGTGTGACACATGCAACAAGTAGCTACTAATGCCTTTCACTAAATTACTGTACTACTATACACAACACATAAAGAGACCACAACGTATACAATTATGAGCATACACAGATAAAATAAAGTAAACAAAAAAGTAGGAGTACAACCAGAAAGCGTTCATACCCTCATCCCTTATGTTCATGCACAGAACTGATTGCTGTGTTTCAAGCTTGTTTATTCCCCTATGTATATGTATCTTATGATGTGACTCAACCCTAAGGAAAGTAGTGTCAGAACATATGAGAAGGGTAAGGTCAACAAATATAGCACTTTCCCACTTTTAGTTCCTGACTCTCAGTGAAGAAAAGACCCGGTGTACATATGTCACTGTACAAAAAAAGAGGGAGCCACATGTATGATGCCATTGGTCATGTCATAAATGACATTTGTGATGTCATCTTTGATATTATGGGTGTAGTGCACAGGGGTAGCGCGAGTTATGGTTGCTTAGCTTACCTTAACTGGTGAATTTCTGGGGTTTTTCGGTTTTACCTGTAACCATAACGTCCCTGTAACAACGCTTGTCCATTGAATTGCATAAGTTTTTACTAGTGCAACTTAACCATAAGGTCCCTTTAACAACGTTTTTTGTCAGTGATATTTATATATATATATATATATATATATATATATATATATATATATATATATATATATATACACACTACATATATTTTATAGGGCAGCTATTGCCGCCCTATAGTCATGGTGAAACCTGTGTACATAGAATATTCCCATAATTCTATTGCTACTAACTTTTGTCTAGTCTGACAGATAGGGATGACATTTTCCCCTAAAATGATTTTCCCGGTTTCCTTCCAAACTGTACATTTTGGGAACAATTTTTGCAAAGTTCAGAAAATGAAAAAAACACTGTTTACGTCAGAGTTCTCTTTATTTTCCAATGGAGAAAAAGTGCTTCAATTGAACAACCATAACGTGAAAAATGCTGGATAGATTTGTGCTGAATAAGCAACATATTTGCACAAATGTCACATATATTTCTCTTGCAGGTTTGAGGTAAATCCATCCAGTAGTTTTAAAGATATTCTATTGAAACTGGGGTGCCCTTGCTCACTAAACCTTTTATGCATCTCTCATGGTGCTTTGCAGCAGATAGGAAATCCACCATTGCTTTGTTTGCTTGATACGTATGATTCCCGATATAATACTGGGCTAGCAAGAAATGAAAAATGTTCAAAATGCTATTTGGGGATAATAAATATTGCAATCACCTCAGGCTAGAGGTGGGGAGGTATAAAGATGACACTATGTGAAGTTGGGGTGATGTCAGTGTTCTGCAGAGCCAGTTACAGGTTGAATATGTTGAGCTTGTCAGGGGAATACATAGGGAATCTTGTGAGATTACAATGGTAATGCCGCAAGACATGCTCAGAAAAGAAACTGCATCACACGAGACAAAGAATGATAGGGGGTAATGGGATAGGGTCCTGGAGGCCAAAAGCAATTGAGAGTATGATGGTATCTGAACAGAGGAGGCAGAAACATGATGAGTGCTTGTGCGGATGGGGAAGACTTTTTAATTTTCAAGCATTTTTTCTTTTATTGTGGGAATCAACACATCACTACATTACCCCAGGAATCAGCATTATTAACAATGATTTCCCGGGTATTATCCCAGGAACAGGGAGTGGGAAAAAGGTGCACCTACATTAATCACATCTACTAGGCAGGAACAATGGGTCTTTGGGAAAATAATTATTGGTGCAACATGTACAGTGGGCATGGCCAAAGGCCATGGCTATTGTATCCCGAAGAAACTAATGTGGCCGTATTCAAAGGCCATTGCTAATGGGCCACGAAGAAACACATTGGTGCAATAGGTACAGTGATCATGGATAGTGGAACTCAAAGAAACGTATTTGTACAACATGTTGAGTGGCCATGGCCAAATCCAATGGCTAGTGTCCCCTGAAAAAACATATTGGTGCAAAATGTACAGTGTCCATCGCTTAAGGTCAAGGCTAATGGAACCCCAAGAAAATTATTGATGCATCATGTACCCTTTATGGTACATGTACAAATATGACAGCAGCCGATGGCTAGTGGGACCAGAAGAAACTATAGTATATCAAAACCCTTGAAATTTAGTGAAAACATGTTTGGCAAGAGAGAATTAAGGTGATCAGATTTAATGCAACAAAACCCTTGAAACCTGTTCACTGAGGGGCCTCGCTCGACACGCCTCATCTAGGAGCGAGCTGATTAGTTTTCCAACTTGCTTTTGGGGCATTTTAGACAGTCACGTATGAAGTGGCCAGCCTTTCTGCAGTACAATTAAAGATCATCATTCCTCTACCTTTCTCAATCGTCACGAGCAAGTGGCGGTTGTATGTCACCAATCTGCATACACTTGGGTGCAGACAGCTCCAAACCCCCATGAGTAGGTCCCGGTTCGGCGGAAAAAGGATAGGAAGGAAGGTGGCTCTCTCCATTAGTTCAACAGGAACCATGGCTAAGGCACCCTTGAGAGGATTATTCAAGCCATCGTAAAAGAAAGCAGCCTTTTTATTTTCAGGCCACTCTGTTTTATGGCCAAGCGTGTGATGTACTGCAACATGGTTTGATGACCTTAAGTTAGTTCAAGGAACTCTAGATCAGATGCTTGGTTTTATATTCATTGTTGAACACCCTTGTCATCTGGCCAATCAATACATCAAAATCATACAACATCATGTAGGTTGCGTCCAGAAGTGGGTATGCCCATGCTGCGCCAATACCCCATAAATGACACAACACAAAGGCTGCTCGAGACTTGGCATCTGGAAAAGCAGAGGGTCCACAAAGGAAGAGCAGTTTACATTGATTCAAGAAGGTGCAACAGTTCTTATAGTCCCACAGACACTGACCTTTCAGAAAGAGATGAGCCAGAGAAAGTTGGAAACCCTTTAATGGAGCTGCCTGAGCCACTGCATAGCTCCCAGAAGGAGCTGAAACCACCGGTGGATGGGAGGAAGAGCCACAATAGGAGAAACAGTAAACTCCCCGTCGGGAGGCAAGGGCTGATGCGTTGATTCAATTGTGCATGTGCCGTAGTCAGGTGTACTCGAAGGGCAGCAATATCTTGCAAAACTGCTGAAAGCGGATCTGCAGACACTTCCATGTTGCCCCCAAGTGAGGATCATGGCTCCTCAGATGGGAAAGACCTTCCTGACAACCAAATAGTTCCCAAAGATATCAACTGGGGTACAAAAGGGTGCCACAGAAAGTTGATGGAGGAGTACCAGAAGTGGTCCCTCATCAGGAAGCTGCAAGAACAAAACAAGAACAAAACAGTCAGATGAGTTCCCAAAACACCTTCCTCCCCTCCAACCCTCCTCCAACCACTGGCCTACTGGAAAAAAGAAGATAAGAAGCTGTAGCAAAAGCACCTCAGGTGATGCACTGGAGTAAGCGCACAATGGGATTCCAGAGGCATATCCAAGTTCTAATACATAGTAAACACAATCCAATAGAGTTCCAGGAGGCAGTCCAAAGTTCCAACACAAGGTCTACAGTTCCATGCAACAACAATCTAAGGAGAATCCAATAGGGTACCAGGAGGCAGGCAAGGTCAGAAATCCAGGGAAACAGCAGAACACAAGTCAGGTCCAAAAAAGAACCAATCACACAGCAAAGAGCAGTTGAGGAGCAAGGAAAGGTAGAATCTACCGGGTTAGGGGCCTGATTCACAGAAGTGTTTTATAATGGAGCAATCCCATAGGAAAACGCTCTGTGATTCAGGCCCTAAATGTCCTCCAACCCCCGGAAGAGCGAGGAGGATGTTGTTGTCATGTGATGCGTGATGTATGATCATGTCATCACATACATCATCATACACCACTGTGACGATGTCCCAGTGCCAAGTCTGCTGGGAAATTAAGGTCTGTGGCCATGCATGGTGGTGCAGTCACCAAGGAAGGTGCCAATCCTTCCAACCTCGAGACAAGAGCCAGATAACCAGTCACTGCCTTCTGACAGTTATGTGGAAAAGATGGGTAAATGGTTGTTAGACTTTTACTACTGTTTTTTTGGAGTGAAATCTATTAGTAATAGATATTATATTGTATTGTATATTGTATTGACACAAGACATAAAAGAAGAGGAACTGTTTTTGAAGAAACAAGAAGTGTGAAGTGCTCAATTCATGTTGGTTTTTGTTTTTGTTTTTTACAAATTAAGGTTTTAGTTTTTCATGTAAAAGGGTTTGTGATTAAAACTGAAGGAGGACTAAAAGTGATTTGGTTGAGTCAGAGTGTTGACTTGTAATTTACCATGTTTTCTAGACCTATTATGAATTTATAAAAACTCACTCGTGAGGCACAGTAAGGGTAGAAACCCATGTCTGGATTTGATGTTGGTACTCTCATTCAGAGGAAAATTGCCTAGTGTTTTGTCGATGGAGATGGACTGTCCTTGTGGGCAGGCCAAAACTAATATGAACATAGGTATTTCTCCAATGTGAAAAGAAAAGTGAGCTAAAATGTGCTTCTAAGCCAATCCTGAGTGAGAACCATCCCACCGAACAGGTTACATTCTCGGGTGATGCTCTTACACTTTTGTCTTTGATATATCCTGAAGATCGCAAGGACATTCTAAGTGACACTCTCCTCAACATTGAGTCACTGAGATCTGGAGAGTCCTATATAGCTACATTGACAATGGTTTGATGAGTATATCACAAATACTTGGGGTTGGTAAGATTGAAACACATTTCTGCAGAGAATGCTGGAAGTACTGTTCAATCCCCAATGTTGTTGAAGGCTGTAAAACATGTTGAAGGCCCAGTGGTAGGTGTTGCAATGTTCTGTGATCTGGAGTGTTTGTTCTTTGACTAAAGGTTTTGCTATTTCATTTCTTTAGCATGCTCTGCAGGCTCACTGACAGGTGCACAAATGATGATCATTCTTATAGTCTTGCAATTGTCTAGCAAATAAAATTCAGATATGTAATGAGCTGATCATTTTTTAAGACATCAGGATGTAGTGTATTTTATCACAGGGTATTTTCAGAGCTTTGTGAAGGTGCCTACTGAGAGTGAGCATAAGTGTGAAACATTGCACAGAGAAAGGCTTCATGTGGGATGATAATACAATTGGGCCTCATTATAGGTTTGGTGGTATTTCAGCAGTAAATCTGCTGAGACACCACCAAACTGTATTACCGTTATCATCAATATGTCCAGCGGTATTACTGCTGGATTACAAGTGGCGGTAGGCAGTGTTAGTCCCCATCAATTGGAGAACATGGCATTCCATGGTGGATTTTTGGCAGAATTACTGTTTCAGTAATTCCGCTGTGGTAATTCTGCCAACATTTGGCAGAAAGCTTGCAGAATTACTTCTAGTTCATAGCTGGATGTAAATCATCTAACTTTCAGCCAAAGTTATAGTTAGGCGGTGCAGTAATGCAGCGGTATACAGTAATACTGTCACAGTTTACCTGCACCGCCCAACTTGTAATGAGCACCATGACATTTCCATATGTGGTAGGTTTGAGATTGTGTGTATTCTAGTTATTTATATTTTAGAGCTTCTTAGTGAATTACATTTGCATGCTGTTATGAGGTGGGGAGGAAGTTAGATGCTTTTCTTTTGATAATGATTGTTGAATTGGGTTGCTACATGTGTTGACCATTTTGAACATGTCTTATATATTCTATTGAAAGCCGATGTGATGGTGATGTTGTTGTACGTGACACTTTCTCCTATGATTAGGTATTTGCAGGAGGTTTGGAAGGTTTATGGGTTTGTTGAGATCATCATCAACCAAGAAGGATTGTGATTTGTACTGCAGTTTTCCAAGTTTGCAAATGAATGAAACATTCACTCTAGGGTGGTCCGTGTGTAACAAGGTGCCAGGGTTTTAGTGTTTATGGTGTGTAGCTGCAACAGTGTACCAAGCTTTGCAGTATTTGATTGAATGACTGTGTCCAGGTGGTTGTTGACACTGAGACTGCTGTGGGTTGATACTAACAGGGTAATTCATGGAAATTCGCACAAAAGTGGCGCTGGCGCACAGTGTTCCCGTGCGATAGACTGCGCCAGCCGCGTGCGATAAAATCCATTTCAGCGCACAGCGTATTCATGGATTTTAGCCTCCAAAACCAGCCGTGGCGCAGCGACCCTGCAGCAGCACCAGTTACGCCCCCAAGAACGCCCTTGCGCAAGGAAAAGGCATCAAAATCCCCAATCCAGCGCAAAGGTCTGCGACAACCCAAAACCAGTTTACCGGACTGCCAAACAGCAAACACCAAGCGGGTAACGTGTATTACGGGTTTCGCGGTAACTTCCACACGCAAAAGGGCCTGTGCGAGCCGGTACGTGTATAACTGGGGTTCGCGTGAAGTTACACACGCGATTGGCCTGGGTACGTGTATTTCAGGTGTGCGCGGAAAGTGTTACACGCGGTTGGGCTGGGTATGTGTATTTCAAGGGTGCGCGGGAAGTTTTACACGCGATCGGGCCTGGGGGAGCGGTGTACGTGTATTCCAGGGGTGCGCGGGAAGTTCTACACGCGATTGGCATGGGTACGTGTATTTCAGGGGTGCGCGGGTGTTTTCACACGTGATTGGCCTGGATACGTGTATTCCAGGGGTGCGCGGGAAGTCTTACACACGATCGGGCCTGGGGGAGCGGTGTACGTGTATTCCAGGGGTGCGTGGGAAGTTCTACACGCGATTGGCCTGGGTACGTGTATTTCAGGGGTGCGCATGTGTTTTCACACGCGACTGGCCTGTGTACGTGTATTTCAGGGCTGCGCGTGTGTTTTCACACGCGACTGGCCTGGGTACGTGTATTTCAGGGGTGCGCGGGTGTTTTCACAAGCAATTTGCCTGGGTATGTGTATTTCAGGGGTGCGCGTGTGTTTTCACACGCGACTGGGCTGAGTATGTGTATTTCAGGGTGGCGCGTGTGTTTTCACACGCGACTGGCCTGGGTACGTGTATTTCAGCGGTGAGCGGGTGTTTTCACACGCAATTTGCCTGGTTACGTGTATTTCAGGGGTGCGCGTGTGTTTTCACACGCGACTGGCCTGGGTACGTGTATTTCAGGGGTGCGTGGGTGTTTTCACACGCGATTTGCCTGGGTACATGTATTTCAGGGGTGCGCGTGTGTTTTCACACGCGATTGGCCTGGGAACGTGTATTTCAGGGGTGCGCGTGTGTTTTCACATGCGACTGGCCTGTGTACGTGTATTTCAGGGGTGCGTGTGTGTTTTCACATGCGACTGGGCTGGGTACGTGTATTTCAGGGGTGCGCGTGTGTTTTCACACGTGATTTGCCTGGGTACGTGTATTTCAGGGGTGCGCGGATGTTTTCACATGCGATTGGCCTGGATACGTGTGTTCCAGGGGTGCGCGGGAAGTTCTACACGCGATTGGCCTGTGTACGTGTAATTCAGGGGTGCGCGTGTATTTTCACATGCGACTGGCCTGTGTACGTGTATTTCAGGGGTGCGTCTGTGTTTTCACACGCGACTGGGCTGGGTACGTGTATTTCAGGGGTGCGCGTGTGTTTTCACACGCGATTTCAGCAGGGTACGTGTATTACTGGTGTGCGCAGGAAGTTTCACACGCGATTTCAACAGGGTACGTGTATTACTGGGGAGCGCAGGAAGTTTCACATGCGATTTCAGCAGGGTACGTGTATTTCGGGGGTGCCGGGGAGTCCTACATGTGATTTAGCAGTGTGGGTCCTCCCAGGTGTTCCCTGTACACCCTTCATGGCCCCTGCAGGCAGCCCACACCACAGGGGACTACCCTGCATCCCTGATCATGTCCAGCAGGCAGCCCACCCAACATGGGCATGCCACCCAGCAAAGGAACATGTCTCCTTGCACTACTGATCACCAACTCATGTCCCCTTGCACCCCCACACCCAGTATTGCGGGGCACCTGCCTGCAGGCCCCCACTCATGTCCCACTCATGTCCCCCTGAACCCCAACCCCCCAGCATTGCGGGGCACCTGCCAGCAGGCCCCCACTCATGTCCCCCTGCACCCCCACGCCCCAGCATTGCGGGGCACCTGCCAGCAGGCCCTGACACATGTCCCCCAGCCAACACGTCATCACAATCTAGATCCCTGGCCCTTATGGGCAGCCTCCACATGCCAAACACCCACCCAAGTATTGCATCCACCCACTTAGAAATGCCAATTACATGATACAACCCCAATGGCAAGTATGTAAATGAACACATGTCCCTCACATACACACAATGGGTGTAAGTGAATGTCAAAACCCATATCATGATATGCATGAAACCAATGAGATGATACTACACATTGAAGTTTGATGAAACATTTTTATTAAAAGCAACATAATGTAACGCTCACCTGATTCTCGCAGAGGCGCCGGTCTTGACTGGGCAACTACCGTATCTTCAAAGGTGATGTGTAGCACCCGGTTGGCTCTTTGGGCTGGACCTCTGTGCACTGTATGCCTGACTTCAAGAGTGAGATGTCTGCAGATAGAAAATATGGGATTAATGAACTGGGGTTATTGGGGTGTCCCTATCTCTTCCCTTTTTTGCTCTCCTGTAGACCCCCAAAGGTTAACGCTCTCACCTTAGGTAAGTGAATGCCGAGCTCTCCATCTGCCTCGGGGCAGGGTGCTGTAACCAGTTTCTTCACTGGGTAGGTAGCGCAGGCCTCTTGACTTCAGAGGACTGCTGTCCGTCGTTTACTGCACGAACGGTAAGTTTCGAATAATTCTATTGTCTTTAAAGTCTTTAGTAAGGATGTCTCTTGTTTTGCAGGGTTCCGGCGATGGCGGATGACGGGCTGAAGTGAGTTGAAGATGGAGTCCGTGTGATGAATAGAAGCGCCTGGAAGCACGTAAGTAAGCGTTTGTTGCCTGCTTCACGATGCGCTCTAACTGTCTTTTTATTTTGCAGGTACGAGATCGGAGCGGCTGCAGGGTGCCGGAATACCCACTGGGTTAGATGTGGAAAGGAGTAATGGCACGTGAGTATTAAAGTTCCCCAATGTCTTTAAACGCACCTTGTTTTGTCTTTCAGATGCGGGATGCAGCGCCGAAGGCCTCCGGAGCGTGCGAAGAGTTGGTAAGCTTTTGTCTTTCAGATGCCGGAATGCAGTGTGAAGACCTCCGGAGCGCACGAAGAGTAGGTAAGCCTTTGTCTTTCAGATGCCGGAATGATAACCTGTTCTTTCTTGTCTTTATAGGTGTTGCTGAAGACTGGATTAAGGATGGTAAGCCTTTTTTCCTTAGGCCCAGGATCCGATGCAGAAGACACGATGAGCGTTCTGCTGCAGAGGATGCAGAATAACGCAAAGCAAGATTCATCCACCGGGTGTGGTTTAAATAGCCTCCTGTAGTGCTTAGGTGTCTCCTTCCACAGCCACGCCTAGGTAAGAAAAGAGTTCCTGCTTTCCAGAAGAGTTCCAGTGTTCTGAATCTAGGGAGTGGCTCCTGCCCCACCCAACAGGAAAAGTAGTTCCAAACAGAAGAGGATCAGAGGCTCAACTGGCAGGCAAGTAAGCAGCATGGTCTGCTGCAGGTAAGTCCACCCAAGCATTATGAGCCCGGCGCTTCCAGCACTGGGACTGGGGATATTTATGAGCATGGTGCCACTGGCGCCAGGACTGGGTCCAAAAGGTCCCAATTGGGACTGGTTGGCACTCGGAACCTGGGTTATGGATCTGCTTCCAAGGGAGTTGGGAAAACCCTGACCTTTTGGAAGCAGAGATCATGACACATAAATGGAATTAAAAATAAACAAACGACAATGGGAATCAAAAACCAAAAGCAGCATGTCCGTAAAATAATGAAAAACCACAAATCATAATCTAAAGGGAAGGTGTCCAAAGTCACAGTTCAAAAAAGTAAATCCAAGGGAAAAACAAAACCGAAAACCATTGATTGCTCCATGGGTAAATTTAAAAAAAAAACTAAAATCCAACTATGTACAGATAAACAATCCAGGGTCCATGATCCCAACTGAAGAAATGAAACCTATGTAAAAATACTAACTAATAAAAAAACTATATACAAAAATGTGGTCCATTGTCCAAAAGGTCCAAAATAAATAAAAAAGCAAAGGAAACCTAACACTAACTACATAACTATTTACAAGGGCAGCGGGCTAGTCCGATGGCTCACTGGATGTTGTCATGGGCCAGGGCATCATCGAACTCCTGTTCAATGGGTTGGAGGCAGGCATTTTCCCTGGCCCGCAGGGATAATGCAGTGTCCAGCTCCAACTCCCTGCGAAGACCTTCGAGGCACTCAGCCCGCCTCAGCGCCCTCCGCATGGAGTTCTCCGCCCTGACCATTGTGAGCCGTTCCTCCTCTGCCCGCTGCCACTCCGCACCTATCTGCTGGCCCAACCGCTCCCACACGGAAGCCACTCCCATTCCAGGGTTCTCCTGCCCTCCCGCCGATGCATGCACCCCTGATGTTGATGGCCCCGAGCCATGATGCCCCCCACGCCTGGCCTGCCGCTGCCTCCGCCGCAACTGCCTGTGCCAGCACGACGGCATCCAGGCTGATGGAATCCACCGACACCGTTGTGCACGTGCCCTGCCCGATGATGCCGTCATATCCTCCATCTGCTGGGGTCCAGTTGCTGGTGTGTCCACCCCTGCTGGACCTCCGACTCCTGACTGTGGCAGGGATGGGATCCCCACCGAGGTGGCTGCATTGGTCGGGGCAGGTCCACAGGGGGCCCTGGTGGCATCTGGGCCGGAAGACGGCATGGAGAACGACTGGCGCATAGCCTCCACAGAGGAGGTGAGGGTCGCCAGAGTGCCCGACACATGTACGAGACCCCCGACCACGACCGCTCCCAACTGGGCCACGTTGGCACGGTGCTCTTCGTGATGACGTGCGTGCTCCCCCCGGGAAGCACCCACCTCATCACGAATGACACCCGTGCGCAACGCGACACCAATCAGGACCTTCTCCATACGGCCAGGGGTCCCCTCATCCACAGGTGGAGGGGAGTCAGATGACATGGACATCCCCCCTACCTGCGGACGGGCCTGGGATGGGGCATCCCTGCTGGTGCATGGTGGTGCAGTCACAGTGTCAGGGACAGTGACATGCACAGGCACCTCCATGGCGACCTGTGCTGCCTCCCACCCCTGCCCCTGCACTGCACCACTTGCACCAGCAGGGGTGCCCCCACCAGGCCCCATATGCGGCTCAGTAGCGGCCTCTTCCTCCTCTGTGGAAACCACCAACCTGGATGGCTCCACACCATCTTCCGCCGTTGCAAGCCCCTGTGGGGGCTCACCCACCCCTTCCGCTGCAGCCGTGGGGGCATCCCCGCCGCTTTGCTCCACAGCACCATCTCAGCCCTCTTCTTCACTTTGCGCTGTGTAGAGGGAGACATAGAACACAAGCATCAGGGTACTGTACAATGGTCCCCTAGACAGGAAGCAATAGCAGATGAGTGGCACTGTCAAAGATCACTTCCATCATGTCCCTCCACAACACATGGGTCAGTGCAGGCAAAACACATGCAGTAACAGGCATGGCGCATGCTATGGACATAAGTAAACATGTCCAAGGGACTCTTGAAACATACAATGTTGTTTTTGAACTCACATGCACAGTGGATGCAAGGATAGCTAGGCTGCATCAGTGAATCAGAACATTGACACAGACATGTGTCATGCATCCATGGCATTGACAAGTCACAGACACGCAGGTCAGACACACAGACATGGACACCACACATGTACATGGCATCATCACCCATCCCTCACCCCCACCCATGTCCAAGAACAGAGACTGGCATGCTCTCATGTGTCCATTCTGCATAGGGCTCCCCATGTAGCATTTAAACACATACACCAACCGTGTGCTTCTCACATTACTGGTCTCACATGCATGACCATGATGTCCCTGCACACACACACGTGTACATGGCCTATGTCACACATACAGGCAAGTATCAGACAACCAGCACACTGCAACATGCCCTGTCTCACACAGCAATGCTTGGCCACTTACCGCTCGACTCCAGACGGGTCTGCCTCTCAAGGACCTGGACGTGGAGCGCTGGGGATATGCGTTCCAGGACCCCCATCTGATCTTCCGACAAGTGGCCCCGGCGCCCCTTAGCATCCGCTGCCTTCAAGAGGCGCCGGGCCTTGTTGAGGGTCCTGGACCTGAAGTCCTCCCAGCGCTTCTTGACATGATGGAATAGTCGGACTGCCACCCCCTCCGCGTTGATGGCAGTCACGATGTCCGTCCAGATCCTGTCCCGTCCTTCCTTGTCAGCGCGTGGTAATCCGAAGAGGGCATCATAATGCCCCAGGACATGCTCCACCAGGACACCAACTTCCTTCTGACTGAAGCTGGTGGCCCTCTGCCCCTCTGGCTGGGGGTCGCCAGTGGTCTCGGATGGTGTTTGCCCCGACATGGCGACCCCCCAGGCAGGCGTGGGTGGGCAACTGGGTCCTGGGGCTGGGCTGTGGAGCGATGGTATCCCAGTCGGGAGTCTTCTGTTCCAGCAGGGGTGGACACAGCAACTGGACCCCTGCAGATGGCTGATGTGCAGGCACCAAATGGCAGGGCACGGTGGCAGCAGGCAGGCAGCAGCAGATGGCTCGTGGGAGGCTGCTCGGGGCTCTGGGGGGCAGTAATTCAGCCTTTTGGGCAGGAGCGTGGTCTTCCGTGTGCTTACGCGTGGCCAGCTTGATACGAAGTGATTTGGCACGTGAAAATTCTGCACGTCAGCGTGTAATTCGAGGAAAGGCCCTTAGCACGTAAGCGCGTCAGCACGCATACGCGATTTCATTGGACCAAAGGCCGCGCACGGGCGTTGCCCTGGCAGGGCTTGAAGATCCCACGTGGATTTCCATTGCTCTGTACGTGCTTTTCGTGGGGTGCGGTGCGTGTGTTTTGCAGGTGTTGGGGTTTACACGCTATGACTTCACAGCGGGTGGATGTGGGCTACGCGTTCTTCTACACACAAGGCAGACGGTGAGTGGTACCCTGCTCCCCCAGGCCCGATCGCGTGTGAAACTTCACGCGAACCCCTGAAATACACGTACCCAGGACAATCACGTGTCAAACTTCTTGCGCACCCCTGAAATACACGTACCCAGCCAATCGCGTGGGAAAACACCCACGCACCCCTGAAATACACATACCCAGCCCAATCGCGTGTAAAACTTCCCGCGCACCCCTGAAATACACGTACCCAGGACAATCGCGTGTAAAACTTCTTGCGCACCCCTGAAATACACGTACCCAGCCCAATCGCGTGGGAAAACACCTGCGCACCCCTGAAATACACGTACCCAGCCCAATCGCGTGTGAAACTTTGCACGCACCCCTGAAATACACGTAGCCAGGCCAATCGCGTGTAAAACTTTGCGCGCACCCCTGAAATACACGTGCCCAGGCCAATCGCGTGTAAAACTTCTCACACACCCCTGAAATACACATACCCAGGCCAATCGCATGTAAAACTTCTCGCGCACCCCTGAAATACACGTACCCCGCTCCCCCAGGCCCGATCGCGTGTTAAACTTCCCGCGATCCCCTGAAATACACGTACCCCGCTCCCCCAGGCCCGATTGCGTGTAAAACTTCCCGTGCACCCACGAGATACACGCACACGCTATTATTCACACAGCGGGTGTCCGTGTTTGTCGCGTACCCCTTTGCACGTCATTTGTCCTAGAGGGCCACAGTATGGGACATTCATCAGAGCTGTGTATACGTGCTTTTTGTTAGTGCACATTTTGGCGCACATTATTTTCATGCGCAGGGACGCTACCGTCTGCTTTTGTGTGGCAGACGTGTATGGGTCTGTGCGCATCTTTGCCCGTGCGCTGGTTTGCCCTATTCAATTCCATGAATATGTGTTGTAGGCGAGCGTGTGGGCGTTCCGCGCACTTGCCTCCTGTACTTCCCCCATGGCGCCCACATTTTCACGAGTTGTTCCTCATTTCCCGTGTCACGCCCCGTGCTCCGACTACTTTTGTTATGTGCGCCGCGCTATGTGCGCTTTCGCTGTGGCCTTAGCGCACACCGTTAGATGACCTGTGCGCCGGCGTGCGCCGCGCACTTTTTCAGCACACATCCCTGATTTTACTCGCGCACGGACTTCCATGAATAGATGTGCGATGGTTTCCCTGCGATATTTCCACTTGCACTGCGATTTTTGCTCTTTCACTGCAAATCGCACGTTTTCGCACACTTGCGCCGGATTTGTTGGCGCACATTAATTCCATGAATTCCTGTAAATTTGTCAAGGACACTTCCTATTTGAGCATGCCAATGGAGAAGGCTTTAAAAGGAATTGGGGTGGTTTAAACGCGACAGATATGTTTGTGGCCGAAATGACCGTAAGAGTTTTGGCCAAAAATATGATTGTTTTTGCAGTCATTTCTTCCACAAAGATATCCATCACAACACCCCAATGCCCATCGCCCCCCTATCCCTCTCACCCCTACACTGTTTAATGCACAACATCTGCCCACGCAGCCCTCCATCTTCTCCCCTGCGACACCGGTTCTCTATTGAGAACCGGCGCCACAGGGTCCCTTTTTTATAACTTTATTCATGCGTAAGCAGGGACACCCCCGCACACCCTGATCACATTGTAGTGAATACAGGTGTGTGGGACACCCCCGCTATCCCTGCTGCCCTCATTTGTTACAATGGCACCATATGGGAAATCTTTTCATATTTTTCGGCTGTATGTGATTTTCGTACAGCCAAAATTCGAACATATTTACCATAGAGGATTCTTTATACAGTCTTTTTGGCCGAACCCTTCAAAAGAGCCGTACTCATCCTTGAAATCATTGGGGTGGCTGTGATTTCGTGAGCAGAAAGCAGACAATATAGAATTGGGTGGCATAGTGATCTGTACTGTCCATCTTGATTGGAAATTGGCATAAAGGTAATAGTTATTTATTGGTAATGAGGTTGAGGGAATTACCCCTGTTAGGAGTTGAACCATTATAGGAAGGATTTCAGGCTATTCTTGATTAAGGGTTTTCCTGGAAGACTGAAGAACATGAGGAAGATGCTGTTGCAATCAGCAAATTCCTAAAAACAATTTTGTGCCTCCAGGTTTTTTTTTTATCAGGTAGACGTTTATGGTACATGTTGCTGAGGGGGGAGATGTCAGATGAGGTATTCCTTTGATATGAGCAAAGAGAGTTCCTGTAGTGTGCAGTTCCATTGAGATCTATACGGCATACAAGATCTGTGAACTCTAGGGATATATGGTGCTAATTCATGCAAATAACAGCATATGTATACATTTTCCAAGGGAAGCAAAATGGGTGTTTTATTAGCAGTGTTTAAAAGCAGCCAAATGGCAGCTTTTCTCAGGTGCATCCAATAAAATGGATGTTCATTTTTATAAATACTAAATGAAACAGGCAATCATTTTAAAGTGGGTTCAAATTAGGGATACAGTTCAGCATGGTAATGGGATTAGCCTGGAGGTAGAGAAGAGTTGGACATTACATGGAGCAGGTGAAATGTCACATTAGGGTTACATTAAAAAAAAAAAAAAACAGAATGCAGAAAAAGACAGGGTTTCAATGTGCATATTTACAAATTAAGCATTTCTATCTGTGACAAACTGCATTGTGGGAAAAATCTATAACAGAATATACTAACTAAAAGCCCATTAACCAACTAATTGTCCCAAATTAACATTGTAATGCAGTTGGTAAACACATGGTGCTCTTCTATGGAAGAAGAGAAAATATGCACAGTAGGAAACTAAGGTAACAGTTTCTTGCATAACTGAAGCTCCCATTGTTCTAGTAGGAAGTAAAGAGTTACATGCAGGCCCTTGTAATGTAATCGGTAGATGTCTGGTGGTGTTAGAACCACGTCAGGGAAGGCTGAGTTAATTTGTGTAAGCAGCTGAGCTGGGGGTGGTCAGAGCTTCCTGAGATTCAATTCTTACCAGCTTGAAGACAGGGCAGAGGGAGTGTTGTCCTGGCTTCGGAGTGACTGGAATTCCAAGGGCTGTGTCCGTGAGCTGTGTGAGGTCGTGCAGATAATCTCCGGCAGCAAGAGACACAGGCGGAACATAGAAGCCGACTTCAAAATAATTGTAAGACAAGTTAATTGAGGAGTAAGTTTGTTTGGTGACATGTGACCAATTAGCTTAGGGTGCAATGTTATTAAACATAATGCTTTATTTAAGTTGCTTTCTGTCTGCATTTGTTTTAAAAAATAAAATGGCACACATGTTTACACACTCTTCCATTTTGCCCTGTGCTTGTTTTCTTCTCTCTTGTTATCTTTCAGAGGGTTGAAGTTGTGCTTGCTGTTGGTAAGAATATATGTAACTATGACATTATGAGTTGTAACATTTGACCCTGTATTATGTATCATAAGAACAAATATAACAAAAACAAAGCTGGTGCATTTTCTGGTTTCATTTCATCCCTCTAATGGTTACTGTTTCCAGGGGAAGGAGTGGTTGTGAGGTTTTGATGTTTACACCATGGTGATAAAACATTTACCACTTTTGTTACCGCCAAAGGTAAATTTAGGAAACAAGGAAAAATATACATATGCAAGACAGAAGGTTTTGTATGTGTGAATGGGTTGTCTCTGCATGCTGAAGAAAAAGCAGTGCCCTCCAAGGCACATAGGGTACTGATGTAAATAAATCAGTAACATGAGCTACATGCAATAAGTTGCATTCTGTATAATCTTGCTGGGTTCCCTGAAAGTGTGCCATATCCAAAGGTTCTTTATCGTCAGCCAAAGATGGGTCATAATTATAAAGAGGGAAGGTTTGTTTTACGATAGGGCTGTATGACGGAAGGTATGATTACTACTAAAATTACCACTATACCACAAAAATAAGATACCACTAAAAATTACCACCAAAGTAAACTAAAACTAAATTACCACCAGAATGAGATAGTTCTGAACTATTAACATAATTGGGTAATGCTGAACTACCACCAACAGTAAGGCCAATGTACCTCCAAAATACCACCAACATACGACAATACTAAAATACAGCCAAATCAGGAATTAGCCCCAAAGACAAAATCTCCTACAGAACCACTTTGATGTCTTCACATGTTTAATGGGCTGAGTTTATGTGCTAAAGGGTGTTACTGTGGATATAGTCCAGTTAAAAGAGTCTGCTGTGATGGTAGAGAGACACTTTCTGTGGTCTAAACCTGAATCCAAACAAAACCCATTTCCTTTACATAACATGAAAGAGACAAGAACTAATATGGATTCCACATCTTTATGCACTCCCCTCCGGCTGTGCTGATAATTTGACTTCCAACATTTTCACAAGTAACATATCTAACATTCAACAATTCAAGATAGGCACCTATCTTTATGTATAAGGCTGGATTTATGTTTGTGTGTATGTTTGTCTGGCTATACAAATCCACACAGTTGAACCCACATCTGACAAATTTTGTATGGATTCCTCTTTTGTCTGGAGCAAGATCGTAGTCTATGTTTGGATGCAAACATCTTATATGCAAAAACATCTTTGGATGTGTGCGTGTATGTTTTTCTGGCTATACATATACACCATTGAACCTACTGCTACCACATTTTGCATTGATTCCTCATTTGTCTGGGGCAACATTGTAGTCTATATTCAGATGCAAAGAATGTACTCCGTAGACACCCTAATTTACTGATGCTCACCCCGATCCACTACTGTAGGTACTAGAAGGAGGCAAAATTTGGAAAAGTGTCTGAAGCAAAATGTTCGAAGTGTTGGTTATTCCTTTGAAATTTATTACTATTGTATACCGTTTGAAAGTGTGTATTAAAACATTTTTAAAGGGAATTAAAAAAACATTTGAATTTCTTTTTTATCACGACACTCCAAATATGGGAAATGGCAAGGGTTATAGTTTAATTGAGTTATTCTCAAGAGGAGAGCTCAATAAATCACTCTTTTTTGGACATTTTCTCCAATGTGCTGAAGCCATCTCCATCTGATGCAAAGCGAAAATCAATATAGAGAGCTTCTGAAACACAATAACAAATAGCAGCAGCACATGTTGACCAGAAGACAAGAGCAACTTTCTCAAGGACAACTGAGTGACCAGATCAAACTGAAGCAGGATTTGCTGACAAGAGGAAATGTGCAACATCCTACAGGGCACATGAGACACCACTCGATCAGGACACAGGCAACACCGGGTACCTGAACTATTTCTTATATTTGTGTGTATGCAACCATTTTCCTCCTGGTGGAGTAATGCTTTATTGATTCTCCAATGAGAGATCTTAACTTTGCATGTCTGACACACCATGGGACTTTACATTGCCTTGCCCCATAGCACATAGAGCTTGATGAAGGTTAAATTTTTACCAAAAGGTGCATCATCATTGGTACAAGATGATATATTGCATGACCATCTTATTATAAAGCTCATTTTGGTGTACAAAAACTTTTTCCTTGCCCTCTTAGTATTGTTCAAATAGACCTGGGCAACATTGATCATACTGATTGTTTCCATTTGATGGTTTGCAACATTTGGAAGATGTGTAAAACTCATTACCTACTGCACTTTGGGTTAATCATAATCATCATCAAATATCTATTAATTGATGGATTTAGGGAATTTCATTATTGTATATGAGATGTTAATAATGTTTTTTGGATTAAGACCTTTGCCCAACAAGTAACCAGTTAACTGCTTCTTCCACCATCTTCACCCACATAGGATACATCTCATGAAAACAATCTATGTTCAGTAAGCCACACAATCCGGCCAGTCATACTTTCACAAATGTGTCTTCGCTACACACCACAAGTCTAACAAATTCAGAACAATTGATACCAGCCTAGGTGATGCAGTAGATCCCGATGATCACTTTTGGAATCTGCTGTCATTGTTTCCCAATGTACATTTACATGACGTCATCACATTGCCAAATATAATGGGTATCAATAATGTATCAGTGTAAAATCAACAAGCTCTACTAGAGAATTGGTGCTTGTTCCTCTAGTCTGGTCAGCAGCTTCAAGCAAAGTTGAAGTGATCCGATATGGAGCACCTCTGAGTTGCAGGCAGCAGCCTACTCATGCCTATCTTTGTTTTTATATTTTCAGTCAGAAATATGTGCAACATACCTTTGCTATGTGTTATGCTAGAGGAGAACCTCTGTTTTCTACTGAGGCAACAGGTCTGGTAATGTTTATTATGCCCTGATGGTCTCGGAACATTGCAAAGGTCTTATGAATATTATGTAAAACAAGAACACAGCTTCTTTCCCTCTTATGCCTCCTTTTCACCATCAGTCCATTACCATTCACAAATTCTAAGATCACCTTTCAATTAATTTCATACCTTTCAGGACAGCTATCACTTCTGCTGTTAAGAATGTTTCATGTCCCTGGCTTAACCTTTGCCAGAACCGATTTGTATTCAACATTGCACCATAATACACACCTTGATAGTCTCTTCTGTCTAATAAATCAAGATCCTTCACATTCCGATAAGAGATGAACTATAGTTTGTTTTTCCCCCTCTTAACAGAGGTCACAAATATTAGATGGAAAAGAAATTGGATCTCTAATATGCTTAATTTCCAATGTTATTATCAGATTTAGCAGAAATCTCAAGAAGTCCATTCTGACCCTCAGGTTAATCCCTTTCTGCAGATAGGCAGGAACAGTTGCTTGTGGCTTATCCAGCTGCGACTAAGACGAGGATATTTTAGCCTCTCTCATCTTTGTTATGGTTCTAATCCAGTCCATTCATTTTAGCAGATCTTCAGCTTTTACTGGATTTTGGATTAGAGTATCTACTGAGCATTCAGATAGTTTCAAAATGTTATTACATTTGTCTGATAGTAACTTTAGAAGCATGTTATTAATCTGTTTCTGAGGGAGTGCTAGATCTTCATACAATGGCCCTCATTACGACCCTGGCGGAAAGGTGAAAACGATGGCGGAAATGCAATTCCGCCATCGAATAGCGCTCGTTGCGACTATGACCCGTCACCGGAAAGTACGAAGCCATTAGCGACACCGTAGTGAACGCCAACGCTAACTGCACCAAGCACGCGCGCGCGCGCCATGCCAAACCGCAAACACCACCATGGCGCAAGGGTACGCCAATTCCGACCCTAGCGGACATGTACCTAACGCCATCAGGCATGGCGTAATGTACCATTCCGCCATGGCGAGAAGTACGGCATCGCGAATCAACCGTAAACGGCCCCACTGAGTGCCTGTACACCGCTCCCTGCCCACAAAGTACAACTCCCCGTAGGTGCAATGAAGTCACAATGCAACCATTGAAATGTACAAGTCACCCCTGCATGGCAACGAACAAAAGAAACACAAGAGGGGCCAATGGGAGCTGCAGGGCACAGATGGCACGAATACAGAAGCCATCCCAATGGACATGACCACAGTCCCCCACCAAGAAACGCACGCAAACACAGGCACCTGTGACCAGCAATATTCCGAAAAACACATCATTCCACCAGTCCACCTGGCTGACCGGCATCTGTTACACAAAACCCAATCCCCCGCCCCTGAGCATGACAACATTCAAACAGTCATATTGGCAGCCCCCATCCCTGACCTCACTGTGCTTCGTAGGCAAACGCGCCCAGCACAGTACCACGCAACTAAACCCCGAAGCTGGAACCCAATGCAGATCTCCTCACAATACATCGCCCCCCAAATAGGCATATGCCACATCACTTGCAAAGAAAAAAGCCACACGGGCCAAATCAGAATAGAAATTTAATGCACATCAAAGTCACCAAGCCCATACAGCCATCAGGCCATGAACTACAAAACACTAATCACCATTGTGGGCTGCATCCGCATGAAATGACCAGCCACTACCTGTGTGTCGCCCTGTTCCCCCATGGTACACAGAGCCACATTCACGTACGAAAAGGCAACATGGAAGCGCACAGAACCGCAGGGCCGACCCAATGGGGAGGCACTAGTCCAGCTGAAAGGCCGAAATGTTGCTCCGAGCCACCAGTACTGCGTAAGGGCATGTGGGCCATTGGCGATCGTCCCATAAGATGGTAATGCTGCTCCACCGATTAACACGAAGCAGCAGGTGTCGGGAGTAAAATCCATCTGCAGGAGTGGCATACAGATGGCAGTGGCAAAAGGGGAGGAGATACCTGTCAACCAAAAGAAAAGAACAAGAACAGAATGGCCATCAGAACTGCATTCGAACAACTCACTTCAATGATCACACGAAATCCACAGCCATATGCATGCTAGCCCACTCAAAAGGATCATCACCACCCCAAAACCACTTGCGACTCATGACCATCTATATCGAGGTGCAAACACCATCACAAACGAGTGTACCTGTGCATGCGTCTGTCAAAACAGAATCCATCAGATGGGAATGTCAACGTGCATGGACACAAGTGTCTGAGGGCGCGTCGAGACAGGGAGGGCTCAACAAGGCCAGATAGACGATGGTCCCACTATGGCAGCCCTGCATCACATAGCGTAGGGGAGGCGGATAGATCCCAAGAAGCCCTGTACATGGCAAACTCTGTATCAAATCACCTGCCCATGCATCCATTCATCATTCCCTCATCCCGGGATCAAAACGCCTGAATAATTACTCACATAACATTAGAAACATCCATTGAGTCTGTGCGTAATGCAGCCTGCTAAATCCACAGTGCCCCAGCCCGTAAATCCAGTGTTGTGAAGTAACATGAATTTTGGAACGGACGGCCTCATCGCCCACGTAGCTATTGCGCATCCCAAACTATTCATATCAATCATTGCTCCCTCGCCATGGGCCCTGTCTCAAGGACATAGTACAATAGAACGTTATATTTGCAGTCAGACCTGTGGGCATCTCCTCGCCGCTAGCTGGAAACCGAAAGCGCCGCCCTTCGAATTCCTCATTTGCAACATCACGTCGAAAAGGCATCTGTGGCCGTTTGAAATCACTAATTATTCCATCGAGTGCGGCTGTGTGTGAAAATGGCAACTGCCTTCACCCACAAATGGGAAGCCACGCCCGTCGTTGCAACTCGGTACAGTGAGGCATGAGGGCCCACCGTTACTCGAGTACTACGTTCCACTGACCCTTCACAAGTCTGTTCGCGACTGCACAGATAGTATGGGAAACAATGGGACCACAGCAGAATGAACATATCAACCAATCTTACACGGCCATCGGGTACAAATACATGATTGCAATAGCAAGATACCATTCCCCGATTTGCAGCGTTGTGCGCGGGACGTGCTCGGCCAAAGGGGAGAGCAGTTTGCACAGGTGGAATTAATCACCACAGGTGGAGGCCATACAGCCTGGAAACACATAAATTGCACAGCCAGTCTCCTCCCACAACCACAGCGAAATGCTACCGGCAGGACTCGCGATGTTGGCCCTGGGGGACCTGATAGCACTGCAAGTGCTCCGACTCCAAGAAGAAGACGAACAACAACTACAACCAGCCGCACGGAGGAGACGCAGGAGGAGGAGGAGGCCAAGGCAGGGCCAGCAAGGCCCAGCAGCACAGCCACTACCACCACGCAGGCAGCCCGCAATCCCACGCCTCCGAGCACATCCGTTCAACCTCACTGATGAGCAGATCCACACCCTCTACCGTCTGGACCGGGACACCATAGCCGCCATTGTGGACATGACACAGGCTGACCTAGTCAGCATGATAGATAGCCCAACCGCCATCCCACCCCTACTGAAGGTGGTGTCTGTACTCCACTTCCTGGCCACAGGCACCTACCAGCACACAGTCGGACAGTTGCATGGCATTTCTCAGCCACTGTTCTCACGGACACTATTCCAAGTGCTCGATGCCCTCCTGCAGCACGCAGACGACTACATCTCTCTACCACGCTCGGAGCAGGAAATTACCAACACAAAAGTGGGATTCCATGCACTTGCCGGCATACCGGGTTGCATTGGTGCCATCGACTGCACCCATGTTGAATTGGTCGTCCCACATGCCATGGAGGCCCAGTACCGCAACCGAAAACAATTTCATTCCCTGAATGTACAAATGGTGTGTGACTCCAACAGGATCATTACGCATTGTTGTGCCCGATTCCCTGGATCAACCCATGATTCTATGGTCTTGAGGAACTCTACAATACCACGCTACATGGAGCGACACGCAGGGAACAGATCCTGGCTACTCGGTGAGTCTCATTACATGCATGATGATGTGGGGTATGTGAATTGGCAATGTACTGGCAGGAAGGGGGGGGGGTGTGCGTACGTATCAATGGCATTCCACATCATACGTTTCTCGTCCACATACAGGTGATGCTGGATATCCACTGAAGAGATGGCTCCTCACACCAGTCCGGAACCCACGGGACCAGCATGAGGAGGACTACAACCATGCCCACTCACGTACCCGTGTAGTCATTGAGCAGGCATTCGGCCTACTGAAGGGCCGTTTCCGCTGCCTCAGCAGGTCTGGCGGGGCACTCCTGTACCGCCATGAGAAGGTTGCAAAGATGGTCATGGCATGTGTCATGCTCCACAACATGTGCGTACGTAGAAATGTGCCCATGCCCCCTGACGCAGAACTGCAAGCACCTGATGATGGTCATGATGAGGGTGGGGATGTGGCAGCACCTCATGGAGTCTGCGAGGCACCGGAGGCCCGTGACATTCGTCAGCATCTCATTGATGTATGCTTCTAGCACTCACGCCTGGTGGCTGATACATGGACACGGGACTCGTGGCACTGTGTGTGTCTGGGACATGCACAATATGGACTGTACGCCTATGATGGCCTAGTACACAAAGATCAATGTCCACACATCTCATTGGTTGATCGTGCACTGTTTATGGCATATGTGATATCATGTTGAACACCCTATCGACCCGCCACCCAAGTGAGCCCAACACACCCCCTCCACCCTCCTACCTCCCCCCCGAACACCAGTGTCCAAAGATGCTCATTGTAAGTGGGCTGTCGCTATTGCAAGCCCCCTCTGCGGGTATCAGGGGCACCCCTGCCTGTGGAGCGCAGGTTCCTTCCAGATCTACGTTGGGGGCTGCCCTGGACGGAACTTGCAACGGATGATGTGTCTGCCTGCTCACGTCCATGCATGTCCCTAAGGGTTTGCGAGAGCTCAGTGAGCACACGGCGCACTGCGGCAAGTTCGGCACATACGTCTTTGGACGTCGCATGCAGTTCCCCCCTCAGGCTCTCGGTGCTTCTCTCAATTTGTGCCCTTAGCGTCTCTGTGCCTCTCTCCATTTCTGCCCTAAGTGTCTCAGTTGATGTTTCTATGTCTGCCTTAGTGCCCCCACATTCATCGGCATGGTCCTTGAGGAGTGTGGCCAGTTGCTGCTGTTGTTCGATCAACTGGTCGAGGGACTGTTGCCTCTGCTGGGCCATGGCCATTTGCGGGGGTGTCGCAGAGGGGCTGTTGTCCTCATGTTGCCTTGCCACAGGGCTTGTGGGGGATGGCCAGTCGTCGTCTTGTGGGTGCCCCTGCGTGGTATCCTCATGTTGTACGGGATGGGACAGACAGGGGGATTGGGACAGGTCATGGATGGATCTGACTTCGGCATCCCCGTTTTCTGTGTCCGAGCATGCTGCCATCAATGAGGTGTCGCCTATGGTGCTGCTGCCACCTGAGGCAGTGCCTTCTGTGGCATCCATTGGGGGGACCTGTGGTGGTGGTGTTGTGGGCATGCTGGCTGCTGGGGTGCCTGTTGATGTTCCCTCCTCTGTGCTGCCACCTGATTTGTGCTGCTGCCGTGTCTTGATGCGTGCAGCTGAGGTGGAGGGTCTCTGGCCGTTGGTCTTGGCCCTCTTTGCAGGTGTGCTGGTAGGGGTGTCCTGTAGCTCGTCGTTTGGATCGGACCCTGTGGTGGAGTAAAGGAGGGCGAGGGTTATTGATGGGTCTGTGGGAATTGGAATGGCATTGTATCACATGCATTGGGGTGGTACCTGAGGGTGATTTGGGTCGGGGCCTTGGAGGTGCTTTGATTTGTGTGTGGAGTGAGGGTGCAGTTGTTTGGCAGCCTGCAGTTAGGGTGTGCCTGCTGCACGTGTAGTGCGTGTTTTAGGGGTTTTTAATTATTTATGTATTTATTGTGGGTTTTAACGTGCGCTATCAGGCCGATGTGTGTGGACGTTCTCCTGGACATGTGTTTCTGTTGCACTATGTGGACGCATGGTACTTCACATGGATGGACTGTGTGGATTTGGCATTGTTTTATCTGGTCCACCTACCTGATTCTTCGGATGTCTGCACTCCTTTCTCCATCCCTCCGACTCCCTCTATGCTCTCCATTCCGATGGTGGAGGCACAGATTTCTTCCCAGGGGGTCAACTTGATGGGTGATTCAGGACCTCCCCCGGTGGCTGTGGCGATGTTGCGGTTGGCAGAGAGTATGCTGCGGACGCGTATCCGCAGGTCGTCCCATCGCTTGCGGCATTGCTGTGGGGTGCGGGGTGCGGTCCCCACCGCACTTACCCGCTGTGCCACCAGAGCCCATATGGCCTTCTTGTTTGCAAGTGCCGTCCTGGTCATTTGCGTGGAGAAGACGACGGCAGCATTCTCCTGGAGGGTCTCTGTTAGCACGGTGAGTTCCTCACGGGAGAAGTGGACCTGCCGCTTGCGGTCGCACGCTTTCTTCGCTACTTTTCCCATTTTTCTTGGTTTCGCTAGGGTGGTTGACGGGTTGGGGTGTGTTTCAGGGTGGTGATTTTAGTGGTTGTGTGGTTTTAGTGTTTTTATAGGTGTACGCCGGGATGTTTCCCATTCCGGGCCCATGTTTTAACTTCCGTTTCCGTATATTTCCGGTCACCGTACTTTCCGGTAGGCGCACACTGCGGTGACCGCTGAGAGGGGTAGCGGTATTGCACCTAGGGCGCCGTACGGCGGCGGTGTGGGCCGTTTTGGGGTCATTTCCGCCATCGCGGACTTTGCACTTCCGCCGTGGCGTGGTGCTCGTGCCCGATGGGTCGGAATGGGCCGCACTTTGCTCCTTCGTGCAATGGCGGAAACGCTATTTACGCTGTGGCGCTCCGGTCAGTCGATTTCCGCAAGGGTCGTAATGAGGGCCAATGTCTTTTTAAGAGGCTCTAAAATGAGCCTATATTGAGTTAACCATTTCCATGTTAAAGTGGCCAACAAATAAGTAAGACCAAGTTCATATCTCACACATGCAATTGGTATTGAGGACGGTAGGGCCAGTACATCCTTTCAAAATGTAGCTTCTAGTCTATCCCAGTTGGCATTAAAGGCCTGCAGGTCTGTTTCCAAGCCATATGTAAGGGACGGAACAACCTTACCCACATAGTATTTTATTAAGGACAGGATTGAGAAACAACAGTATTTAGAGTGAATTTTCTTCAATTGGGCTCCCCCATTTCTTAGTTTACCCTTGACCATAGTCAAAACCAGCCCCTTTGCCGCGTAAGCCACAATCTGAGTACCCAGATATGTAACTTCCTTAACAATCGGGATAGTCACATTTTGTATGGTCCACCGATAAGATTTGATTTGTTTCTGTGGCTGTTTGAAAATCATAATATTTGACTTATTTGGGTTAATTATCAGATCGTTCAATTGTGCATATTCGGCCAAGGCATTTAATAGTCTCTGTAAACCGACTTGAGAGTGGTCCATGACCACAATATCATCGGCATAGGCCAACCAGTTCACTCTATCACAACCTATCACCCCAAACCCTTTCCTGTTAATCACTCTCCCAAATCTGCCATAAACAAAATAAATAGAAAAGGGGCCAGTAGATAGCCTTCACGAACCCCCAACTCAGTGTTAACTGGACTAGATAGTAAACCCGAATTCCCAAGCCTTACTCTATGCCCTGATCCTTGATAAAGATGGATCAGAATATTCAATAGACCATCAGGAAGGCCCCATTTCTTTTATTTACACCATAATTTAGATCTATTAAGGGTGCCAAAAGCTCGAGATAAGTCCACCCAAGCACAAAAAAGAGGGGAGCCAGCCTGTCCGCGGGAACTTACAGAAATACAACCCAGAGTCAAGATATTTAATATCGTAGAGATTCCTTTTCTGAAGCCAGTCTGCTCCTTTGGGAGAATGTCCTTCAGAATAGCCCAAGCCTCCAACTCCCGCAGGAGTAAACCACTGAAGATTTTTCCATCTGCATCCAACAAAGAGATAGGGTGATAACTTTCTGCTAAGAGGCGGTCTCCCTTTTTATAAATTGGGATCACAATTGCTCTTTTCCATGAATCGGGGATTGTTTGTGACTCTATTATGTTATCAAAAAGGGATTTGAGAAAAGACGCCCATATCCTAGGGTTATTCTTCAAAATTCAGTTCGAGAGGCTATTTGGATAGAGGATTTCCCTATTAGATGCACAATATCATCCTCCAAAACCCCCAACTGCCACTTGGTTTTGGTAGGAGTGTAAAAATCTAAAGGACCGACATGGGTGTGGATCTTAGTGAAATATTCCTCCGAGACCTTTTCCTCTATGCATAATGGAATACAGGCTGGACTGAGCCGAGTTAACAATAGTCCAAAAGTTTCTATTTTGTTTTTGAAATGGTCTGCCAGGTTGTTGCATAGTTTCTGTGAGGGTATTGGAGTGTTGTCGCAACCTTGTCGGTTTCTCATTTCATTTATGATATTGAACTTTTTGTCTGTTGGTGGCTTTGATGATTCTCTCATCATAGTGTCTATTTTTTTTGCCTTTTGATTTTCCTTCTTATACCATTCGATTTGTCCCTGGAATTGGGTTCTCTTATCTTGGTCATATTCTTTCCTTCATTCTAGTTCAATCTTCTTCTTGTACTTTTTAATTGTGTTTAGTAGTGGGGTGAACCATTTTGCCATTGCTCTTTTTCTTGAGGGGGTAGATGGTTTTTCTAGGGCGATGTTTTCAATTGTATCAGCAATCCATTTATGGAGTAGCTCCTTTTTCCCGTCTAGGCGTGCCATCTCCAGTTCTGCTGTTGAAGGTTTGGTCAGCTCCAGTTGTTCTATGAGATTGCTTGCTTTGATGGTTTTCCAATTTCTTTTTGTGGTGGTTGGTGGTTTAAGAGGCTGGATGGAAACTTTGGTTGGTAGCTTGATCACGAATGGAATAATGAGATGGTCGCTTCAAAGTATTTGTATCGGTGGTACAGTGGTGATATGTTTTTTTCTTGGCGAAGACTGTGTCAATGGTGTGTCCTTCTGAGTGTGTTGCCACTTTGACCAGCTGTTGCAGTTTCATGGTTGTTAGTTGCCCGATTAGTGAGTTTTGAGAGTTGGCGTATTTTTCTTTGAACCACGCGTTGAAGTCCCCTACGATTATCAGATTCTCATGTTGAATGGCTATGTTGGTGATGGCTTCCATGAAGTTGTCGACAAAGGTTGCATTGTATGTCAGTTGTCTGTAAACCAGTATGAATTTAATGTTTGTTATTGGATTTGCTGATAGGTGTATTACCATGTTTTTGCAGATCACGATGTTTAGAGGTTCATCTGTTTTTATTTGCAGGTGTTCTTTGAATGCTATTGCAGGGCCTCCTCCTTTTCTCTTTTTACTGTTTAACTGAAGCCATTTGAAGTTGTTGGGGAGGCAGCTTTTGTAGTGTGATTTTATAATTGTCATCCAGCCATGTTTCTGTGATGAATAGGATGTTGATACCGTTGTCAAAGAGAAGGTCGAAGATCTTTGTTGAGTGTTTTGACATGAATCTTGCATTGATTAAGTTGCAGTGGATTTTTATTGTATAGTTTGGTTTGTGCTTTATTGTTGGTATTGTCTTCTGATTGGTGTTTTGATTTCTTTACACGTCAATCTCTAGTTGTAGTGTTGGTACAGTTGTGTCTGTGTTGTAGTTGAATATCTCTTCTAGGTTAAGTCTTGGGTTTTTGTTTTCATCCGGTTCCTCTTCTAAATTTTGTGGCTTTTGAAGAGTCCTCTTGTTTTGGTGATGTATGGGGTTAGGGCATTGTTCGTGTTCTTGTTACTTCTAGCTTTGTCCGTTCTTCTGCGTGGTTGTGTTTGGTTGTCAGTGTTTCTTTATTTGTTCATTGGGTCGGTTCATTCTTGTGAGTGGTTATTTGCAAGGTGTGGTGATAGGTAAAGGTATTTCCCTCTTCTCATAGTGCTGTTTTACTTTTCATTCTGGTCGGTTGGAGTGTGTTCTACAGTTGTGAATCTTTGGTAGTGTTCAGTTGGGTTTGTTCTCTCTGGCCTTTGTCTTTCTTTTGGTCCAATTCATTTTCGCAGCATTTTTTGTTATATGGCGGTCCTCTGTGGGGTTGGTGTCGGGGTTGTTTCTCCCTTGTGTTTTTTATTTGTTAGTTTGTGCTGTAGTGGTTGCGTTCTTGTAGTCCCTCTGGGTGTCCTTTGGGTTCTGGTTTGGGGTTGCAGTGGTGGTAGCCCTTGTGCAGTGCATTGTTGGCTGGTTCAGTTTTTGTTATGATTGTACAGTTGCCCGCGTTTTTCTGATTGGTTTTGTACGGTTCATTGTTGCAGAGTCAGTCTATTGTGCTTTTGTCCGGCTGTCTTGTGGTGTTGGATTGGGTCTGGGGGTTTGTCCGATACAAGCTTGGGCATTGTCTGGTGGGGGAGGTCTAGATGTCTAGATGGGGTTATATCATTAGGACAATTCAGGAGCTGTCTCAATGTGACACTCTTCGGGTGAGACTCAAGGCAACACAACCAGTTCTCTGTAAAACGTATCTGCAAAAAGGTGAAGGTGAATATGGAACAAAGAGAGTAGGTGGGAAGAAATGGACCAAGATGTTTGTCATTCTATATTTGGCAACAATCTGGCACTGATTTGTGAAAAAAGTCCCAATCATGTCTCTTTGACTCAGACTTTTAAGCTTTCCAAAACGTGAAAGTGTCATTGTGAGCCTGAACTATGGAAACAGTAGCATACATTCCCTTCAGCTTTCAACCCTAGTTCCAGAAAGGTCAGTTTCTACAGACAGGAGAGCTGGGATGATCTACAAGCACTTTAGGATGAGAGTGAGTTTTGAACTGAGGCTCCCACTTGGAGCAAAGCTCTGGATGGGGCTTCCTTGAAGTTTTTTAGGCCATCTAGGAAATGTCTATCTTTTTTTAAATGGTCGCTGTGGTTCTTGAGCCAGGAGTCCTCGGGCTGAGACTGGGAGCAAATCTGCATAATCCAACTGTACCACCCCTTCTCAACCTCTGCTGCAAGTCCCTTGTCCAACAGAAATGTCCACCTACCAGTTTTTATTTTCTGGTCTGATTTGGATGTTAGGGCCCTTCCTATAAAACTATTGCCCCTCAAGTTTATTGTTTAAATATTTGGTGTTTTGTGGCTTGCTATCCCCTTCTTGCTGCTTCATAGCATGTGTCTGCCTTGTTATGGGCATGTAAAAAATATGATAGAGCATAAAACTGACATAACACGGAATCAACGACTATTATAGCCGTATAGCAAAACTGCCATCATACCCCCCTCCCACAAAATAATATTAGTTATAGATAAATCAACAGATATTAAAACATTAAAACATTAAAATGAGCAAAACTGCTGTGAAAACAAAAGTTTGTAATTTGGTTACAAGAATGAGGTCAGGAAGAGAAAATGGAAAAGGAAAACACAAGGGGGGAAGTTGAAGAATAAGCAGAGGAGTGCAGGAGCAGGAGAAACCACTACCTGAAAGCAGAAAGTAATGCCTACATCAAGAACACAATTTCAAGGTAACATTTTTGTCAAACATGAATTTTGCAAGAAAAACACATATATCCTAACAGACCATCACTACGCAAAATGTCCCAGCAGCATATATATGTTATGTTGTAGCATAACATAACATACGGTGCACACCAAATCTAAGAAAACTATGCATTTCAAAGCACAGCACATCATATTGAAGATACTACAGGAGGCACACCAAAGCCACACACCAGAAACATGGCACTGCATAGTAAACCAGACACAAAATCATCACAGACACACAGTTAGCATGTTCCATAAAGATATTAGAGTTAGTGCCCTCTCCCTCCCACCCACACACACACACACGCACACACACAAAACACACACACACACTCTCTCTCTCTCTCTACCTCTCCCTTTCTATCTCTCTCTTTCTCTCTCTCTGCCAAAAGAGGACTCCCTGCACACATTCGCAAAATGCCCTCTGTGTTTGCACTTTGCTCAATGCTGCGGGTGAGTTCAATTGCCTGTTCTAGCGTTACATCTTTGGTGAGCAACTTTTTTTGGACTCTCACACTGTTGGTACACCTCACCAACGGGTCTCTTATTAATTAATCTGTAAGCTCACCAAAGTCACATGTGTGGCTCAAAGTTCTTGGGGAGGCTATGTATGACTCCTCCCATTCAGAACTGTCCTGGACACGCTGGAAAAAATGTGTGTCTTTCGAGCGTAACTTTCTTTTTTGGTTCAAAATGCTCTTCAATCTGTTTAATTTCCAATAGGTACTTATCGGCATCACCAGCACCCTCTTGACGAGATGTGAGCCGGTCAAAGACACACCGTCCTTCTGGACCTAGAATGTGCACAATCAGTGCCTTTCTCCTTGCTGTGCTAAACATGTCGCCCCGCCAATAGCCACTATGTAGTTTTCGAACATGCGTTTCCATCTTTCCCATCTGACTGGAGGTGGACCTGGTTCTGCAAGGAAAGGCGCAGGTTTTGTGAGTGGGAGAAAGACTGAGCTCTCCGTGGATACGAGTGGATTAGGATTGGGTGCTTCATTGATTCAATTGGATTCCGGGAAGTAGGAGCATATCATAGCTTTTGCTTCCAGACCTTTAAGGGGTGCAGAAAAAAAATATTCTGTGATAGAAAGAGAAGCCCTGGCTGTGTTTTGGGCAGTTTTACATTTTAAATTCTTTCTGTGGGGTCAAGAGTTTCAAGTAAGGACAGATCATAAACCCTTGGTGCAACTTATGAGCAGCAGTGAGTGGGTGAAGGGCTCACCAAGAATTTCAAGGTGGATGGTTGGTTTACAGGGGTGCAATTTCAGAGTATGTTATATACTAGGCAGGGAGAATGTGGTTGCTGATTGCCTCTCCAGGCTTCCAGTTGAGGTTGTTGGGGACACTGTGGGAATAATCAGGGAAGAAGACATGATCACTGCCAATGTTTTGAGTAATGCCATGAGTAAAGCTGAGTGGCTGGAGGAAGACCGGGAGGATGTGGCAGTGTCTAAAGTTAAGGAATGGACGGTAGGAGGATGTCCGGGTAAAGAAGTATTGAACAGGAGATTTGATCGATATTATGAGGTGAAACAGGAACTAGGTTTATCAGAAGATGGGAGTAGATTGAGGAGAGGATCAAATATTGTCCCTCCAGTTGGCATCATGGGCTGTTTGGTCTATTTAGCCCATCAGGGTCATTTAGGCATTGGGGGCACTAAGAGACTTTTAAGGCAATCGTTTAGGTTGCCGGGCGGACAGCGAGGTGGAAAACAAGGTTCGGTCATGCAAAGAATGTGAGAGGAGTGATGAAGGGAAAATTGTGAGGGAAGTTCCGCGTTGTCCAGTTCAGGTTCTGAGTGAACCATAGAAGAAAGTTGCAGTTGATTTTATGGGCCCGATTCAAGGGTTAGGGGATAGATTTACGTTTATAGTGGTTTTGGTGGATTATCACTCAAAATGGCTAGAGTTGCGAACTTTGAGGGAGGCCACCACTAGTGAAATGAATACATTTTTTGAAGATGTCTTCTTCAGGGAGGGATTCCCCACTGAGGTAATAACAGACAGAATGAAGGACTTCCTCTCGCGATTTGGGATCAAACATCTACGCACAGCATTGTATCACCCCATATCGAATGGATTGGTTGATCGAGCTAAAAGATTTATCAAAGGAGGAATACAATTAGCTTTTAGTTCAGGCTTGTTGTGGACAGAGGTGTTAAAGGAGATGGTGTGGAGCCACCGCAGTACACCTCATCCCACCACCAAGGTCTCCCCATTTGTGTTGTTGAAGGGCCATCAGCCGGCCACTAAACTGTGTCCACGGTGGCTGGAGTTAGCATGTTGTATGGATGTGGATCGGGAGGAGATAATGAGGTTGATTTCTGAAGCTCAAGATGAGTATAAACTAAGGTTTGATTCCTGTGCCAATGTCAAGGAGGGAGAGTTTGGTGTGGGAGACCTTGTTCTAATGAAGAATCCCAGATTTGGGTCAAAGTGTCTGGAGAGCAAGTTTATAGGACCAAAGAGGATTGCGGCAGTATGTGACAGTGTGGTAATTTTGGAAGGTGGTGAATGTTGGTCAAAAGGGAGATTGGTCAAGAGCGGTTCTATTGCTAGCGATGAAGAGTTGATGGAAAGTAATGAGAGTGATGAGGCGAATATGGAGGTGAAAGAGGGTCAAAGTCAAAGGGGCGGGAATAGTGAGGATGATCAGGCCTCCGTCATGAACATACACGGGGGGAGAATAAAAAAAATGCCTATTCGCTTTAAGGATTTCTGTTGTGCATGATTTGCTTAGTCTCAGTATTCCTTTGAAAAAGGAGGGAGATGTGTTATGTCATGTTGATGGTGCTTTGTTTCATGTATGTAGGTTGTTTAGGTATTACCAGAGTTCCAGAACATGTTTAGGTTCTGGAACCATTGTGACAGTTGGATTTAGACTGGAGGCAGTGCCTGCTGCCTGCTCTGATTAACCTAATCAAATACTTGTCTTAATCACAACAGTGCCACAAAAAGCCATTTAATTGGGATGTGCGCCATCATAATAGTCGCACAGCACCAAGGCTTGTAAAGATGGTGGCGTATTGTGAGAGGACAAGGGTGAGAGGATAAGAGAGGCACGAGCAGGACAGAAATGAAACAGGCAAACAAATAGAAAGTCAGAGGGGGTTGAGGCGATTGTTCATATTTTATTTTCTATCTGTACAGAATCCAGAGGCATTGCTAGGGGGGGGCTAAGGGGGCTATAGCCCCTGGTCTTTTGGTTGTAGCCCCGGATAGAATCTCAGGAGCTACAACCAAAAGGCCAGCTAGCCCCCAGTCTCGACAGTTCTGACATTAGCGTAGCCCCGGGTCTTTTCCAGACCTAGCAACACCCCTGACAGAATACATGATCGGAACATCGTTTTATTAATACATGTGGATGATTTCATATGCGTAGTTTAAGATTTACTGCAAACCACTGCAGCCTTCCGCAATTTTAGTGCATTCTGCGTGTTCTGTACATAATGCTTTCTCATTTTAATAAATACAGTATTAAAACACACAACAAGTAATTCCGCGCCAAATACGTGGCATGAGCGACACGTCCTCAACAAAGTTTTTAGTTTCTATTATTCATTTTATATACGTACAATTATGAAATAACCATGCAGTTGTCGGTTACTTCAAAAATGCCTGTAAACACGGGGGCTTGCACTCAACCTGTCATGCAGTCTAATCTTCTTCTTTCGCCTTTAGTTACTAGGTCCCAGAGCTATAATCCGAAATAATAAGTAGTGCTTATCAGCCTAATTATGTCAAACTGTATGACCATGTAATCAATAACAGTATTGTTCGTCTCGTCGGGCTGAGAGGAGACCTCTCGCTGGATCTAATTCTGATTGGAAATTGACATCTCGCAGCCTATTTTCTCCCGTCGTCTTATCTTCTACAGAATTAATTACGTGCACAGCCAGGTGGGCTGCGTACACAACGATGATAGATTACATGTTCAACCCCTCGCTCACTAATCCTGCAAGACAATTAAGGCTGTTGAAGAGTACTTAGTCTGGCAAATGTGTGATTCCTGCACAGTCCGCATATGTTCTGCATTCAAACGATTGGGATCACTGTGATGTGTTTCTCACGTCTAACCAAACTTATAATTCCAAATGCGGACTCTCAGAGGGTGAGGGAACGACCTAACCCCCCTGGCACCTTTCCCATGGTGGGGTGGCCTCACACATTATCGTCCTGCAACCCGGCTCATCTAACATAGGGCAGGGGCAACGCGTTTCGTTTGGACACAGGACAACACAGCAACCCAGGTTCCAATCGGATCCTCGGCTTAGAAACCACGACTGGTATTAAGCGCGTTATAAATGAACAATTATAATGATAAGTTATTAGTGCTTACTTGTGAGGTTTATTTCAAAAGGTGCTTTTTGGTCCATTGTGGCCTGGAGATGTCCCACTTAAGTCCCAATTGATGTTTGTTCTGAAAGAGAGGCATTCCTGGATGTGGGTGCATGGTGGGAAGGGGAATGCTGAAATGTCACACCTCTGAGCCACTCGTATTGCTTCTGTTTCTTTATCACCAATACTCACTGCACGTCATCATAGGAACACATGCTGATCTGTGAGCTGGATCAAGCACGAGGCAGGAGTTTTGTGTTTTTCAATGAATGGCAGAGCCCTGGGCTGGGGGCGGGGGGGGGGGTCTCCTCCTTGGCCCCAACCCAGAATTCTAAAAAGCGCTGTGGAGAAAGGGAACTACAACCTCCATGTCAGAGCTATGCGCAGTGGCACGGCTCTTTTAGAGTCTGTCTGCATTTCATCCTGGTGTATATATTTGTAAACGAATGGAATATCATAGAATAACTACCTGATATTCGAAATTGGCAACCGTTATCATAGGATGGGGGAGCTACGAAGTTGGAAGTTGTGTCTTGTTACACCTTGTTCTGATAAGACATAGCTTGATGATAGTATTACAGGTGTCTGGAGAGAGAGACATTATTCACCTCACTCCCAGAAATGCATCTGTTCACGTTCACATTAATGAACAGATTTCGTCATTAGGCCGCCAAGGCCTATTATGTGTAATAAAACATATAAACGCACATGCTGTACAATCAAATAACACATAAATAAAGTCACAAGATACTGAACATGTCCTGGGGAGAATTTTGCTACGATTGAAGTAACCTATGTACACAGAAAAGAGGAAGCAGAATGAATGGGGTAACTGTAAGATGGTGACTTGGTCCATTAGCATTTGCCTTGGGTGGTGAGATACTAAGACAGGGAGCAAATGGATAGTGTTGTATTTTATCCTATTTCATGAAATATATGCATTCTTCATGTGAGCTGCACAGAAGTATACAACCTCTGAGAATAAACACAGTTACCCCTGGGGAAACGATTCAATGTGAATTATTAGATATCAAAAGTAAAATAAAAAGAAAGAAAAACAGACAACCCCAACTTTGCAGTGACCATCTTGACTGACACATTCTGTTTACTAAACCTATGGACTTTAAACAAGCAAGACCTGGGGACGTTGTTTGCAGCCAAAGAGCATTACCTCCAGCTAAGTTTCTGTTATGCCCTGCACCACTCTACAGATCTCCAGACTGACCCTTTTAGGGAGAATTCTCAGAAATGTGCTAATTTCCCTTAGCTTTTGAGATCCCCAGCAACTTTGCTGGATTTCTAGGGCTTTCATTTTCACCTGGAAAGAGTGTGAGCCTTTTTTTCCCACTCTTTCATGTATTTTTGATGTGTGTTTTACTTTTGTGTTAGTTGGATATGGAGTTTTAGACAACTCCATAGGCATCATCTTTATCTTGTGTGTCTCACAGCACCTTCAGTGCAATGTCACAGGGATGTCTTTTAGACTTCCCAAGGTTTAAATACCTTCTCTGGGTCTGACTTCTGTCTCCCAGTGAATGCAAAGTTAAATTGACTTTGCTAGTCTTTTTAAATTGCTAGACCCAGCACACACTGCCTTACAGCTGTAAGAGGATTCAATTCAGCACTACAGCCAAGTTAACGCCTAGTCTAGAATACTGAATGAAAACCCTTATTGATATATCTTTAGGTCCAGTTCATGCGTTCTGGATGACTACCCTTGTATAACACCCCTCTCTTGGAATCCCCCTGACCCCACTGAGCCAAGAAGTAATTCTGTTTTGCAAGTTTAAAAGGTTTATTTGATAAATTAAAATATATATCACACTTTTTAATAATTTAATAATTGTATATCACACTTAATCTGATATGGTAAATATTAACAACGGAGAATCTGGCACTAGCACACTTCTTTAATCACTAATGAGTTGACATGAAATGGATAAGGTAGCACACTGGTAAATAGGAACAAAAGTATAATGTGGTAGAGGATGCTTTATGTAGGCTCAGGTGGATGCAATATTCAATGAATGCAGTACAGAAAATACGCAATATGATTTCAACCAAACGATGTAATCACTTTTCTCTGGCTACTCCCCTCCCCCCCTTGATGCAAGGCAAGGAAATGGAAGGAAAACACACAGTTCTCAGAAATGCAAACAACTGTAATTCAGTTCAATCCAGCAAGCTTAAACAGAAGTTTGAAAACACAGGCAAATGCTTTGATAGGTGCTAGCAATGAATGAGAAATATGCTGGAAACGCTTTTAATTCCCTTTTAGAGGTTCAGGATGAGTGGTATCTAGTTAATATTAGTCCAGGCCCACACTAGCAATGATGCAGGGATAGTTAGCAGGTTAAACGAATTTCTGGCAAATGAAATCAGGCAGCAGCAGTTTTTTTACATGTGAAGAAATTGCAAATCGCGGCAAAATTCGCGGATGCGCCGAGCGCTATTACAAAGGAACCGCAAGGACTATCTCTACCGTTTTGGGGTCCTAGGAAAGCCTGGGATCTCAGCTTCCAAATGAAAGTTACTGCAAGTCTCTAGCCCAAACGGTTGCGGAGATATGAGTAATTTAGTAAAGGTCGTTTTTGGTTTTGTAAATTTTAAACGCACACTTTTTCAAAATGACAAATTTTACTAGAAATGACAGGTGACAGATAGGAGGCAGTTCTACTTAGGTTAAATAGATTGAATTAGATGAATTTAAACTAAGAGATGTGTTCTGAGTTTTGCTAAGTACTCACAAGAGATTTTGAACAGGAAAGCGACTTGGTCACGATCTTCAGTCTGGTCAGGTCTTTCCGGATTCTGCTCACAGCGCCTGGTCTGGTCTCGGCTATGCACAGCACTGCTTTCTCTCTGGTCTGGTCTCTGCTAGGCACAGCACTGCTTTCTCTCTGGTCTGGTCTCTGCTCTGGATAGATTGAAGTCTCTAGTTTGGCTTTCTGGAGTTTGATGGAGGTAAGTATGGATTTTTCCGGCAGGGCTTCCAGCGGCAGATGAAATTGAAGCTCTCTATGTGTCCTGACTCTCTGCTTTTATCTGTTTCTTGAGAATGGGTGTGTGTGTTGCATCACTAGACTTGCCCCTCTCATTCGTCATTGGTCAGGCTTCCATTCCTCCGCTTGATTGGCAAACTGAACTGTGAGTCAGATTGATGTCATTTTATGATCTCTTGAAACAACCTCCCTTGTCATCTGTGCACCCAAATATATATATGATCAAAATCCATACTTCAGAGTTACACAGTTGTTTGAAATTACATATACATGGTGTGGCTGAATTTAGCCATGTCTATGTCCAAATCTGCTCATTCTCGGAGCTTGCATTCAAAGAGTGTACATAATTGACTTTTTAACTGCTTTTTCAATTTCCGACATGGACCCAACTTTACATACATGTGTGCAGGGGGTAGGGACATTAACTGATGAAGTTTCAGATTTTTAACATGCACACATTTAGAGTAATATCCACTTTTCCGCTAAAACCCCCCTGAACATACCACCGGTTCCTACCACGTCTTAAACTGTGGGCAGAAAAATCACAAGAATTATGGTATCATTTATAAAATTTTCACATGTCCGCTCTATGAGTTATTCATCTTTTTATAAAACCATATCCTTGCTGCAGGGGTGTGTCTTTTCAGGTCACATGGTACAGAAACCAGTCTTTCCAGTTTCTGCCAAGCCAGCTTGCTTCTCACAGGCAGTGCCCCTCCCAGCTTCTCCAGGAGGAAGCCACTTTTTACGACGTCTGTAATAAAAACCCTTGCCTGAGTGGAGAGGGCTTTGTTCACTCTCTGCAGAGCACAGATAATTCAATTATCAGATAGATGGCATATCCTTTGTGTGAGCAGCAAAAGGGCAGATGGCCTGGGAACACAGCTGTGACTCAAGTTTCCTTTCTGATGGGGTAGTTGCCAGGCAAAATCAAGTTCCTTAAGCCAGACCTTCAGCTAACTTTTTGTTGCTTTTAAAATAACTTGTAATTTTACACATGCAACTAGAATGCTGATTCTAAGTGCAAAACTATGACATTTCAACAGTTACAAAGGCATGTGACACCAAACATAGGTCACTCATTTAATTTAACATTTTCGATTTTGGTGGTTTTAAATCCAGTTGCAGTTAGGCTTAAGCTGCTGACTCCATAGCATTTTTGTTATAAGCATTGTTTTTGGGCTCTTCATTTCCCAGATTTTGTAGGCACACAAAACTCCATTCTGCCAAATGTCTGCTGGTGTTCAGTAAATATTTTGCACATATTGCAATGTTTGAAAATAGGCATTTTGACTTGCCTTCAGGGAAACAGAGTGGTTTTAAAACGCCGGCTTTTGGATAGTGGTGAGTACTGGTACTGCACCCATTTTTGGGATTTAAGAAATGAATTCCCCACACTTCTAGGTTGCATTTGGCAATCAGCATTGCCATTCCCAATGGTTTCAGACTACTGTGCGGGTAGTCCAATGGTGGTTTTAAAGCGCTTTGAAGCTAACCGGCGCTTTCCTTTGGCAACCCATTTCCCTCATGGCAACCCGGCCTTTCATTCCCGCACTGGTGGGTGGCAATTGAGGCAACCATTTTAATGTGCGCGCAACTGCGCAGCTTTTCTGGATTTCGGCGCACATGTGGGTTTTCCGCCATCTTGAATTTCCTAAGCCCACAGCACCAAATGTTGTAGCAGGGTAGCTTAAACGTGGGTCAGGACACCCTACAAGCCCCCCCACGTGACTGCACTTTGAGTTTGGGTCGATGGGGAGTCGCGTGCCCAAGGGTTTTGACCCACGCACCGGTCTGTCCGCATAATCTTCTTCCTCTTCTGTAGATGGCACAGTTCAGCATCTTCTTCTCCATCCGGTCAGATCGATCAGTTCTCCTCGCCGGTCCTGATGGGAAGATTGGGCGGTACCCCGGGCCCGTTGTGTCTTTGCTCCCGGTCTCCGGATCGTCCTTCTTGGTCATCCTTCATGGTTTCATCTCTCCTAGGATGATAAAGGAAGAGCGGCCATATCTACTCATAGACGATTTTTTTTTTTTTTCCACCACTGTTGAGATAGTGGGGCAGCATATGCATTTCATCGTAACGAAATATTACATTCTTATTTTGAAAAAAAAAACAGCATCACTAGAGACAGTTTCATGTAAATCACAATATTTTAGAGACTAGATGTGGTAGGTTTTATGATTGGAACTGAATTAATCTAAGACAGTACCCGCTAGGATTCCAGAGGATTCCTCCAGTTGTTGCAGAGTGTGCCTGGGATGGCAACATTTCAACTGGTTTATGTGGACCCACTTGTCTTCCCCCTCTGCCGAACCACCTTTGGGGATGCGGATCTTGTAGGCCACAGGGGAGATCTTATCGACAATCTCAAAGGGTCCCTTCCATGTAGGCAAAAATTTGCGCTGCTTGGCCTGGTTCCTTTGGAAGTTGTATAGATAGACCCGGTCTCCCACCTGATATTCCTTCCTGGAAGTTTTCAGGTCATAATGGGTCTTCATGCTATCAGTCGATCTTTCTAGATTCCGCTGAGCATAAGCAAAAGCATGTTGGAGGTGTTTCCTTAAATTCTCTACATACTCATGAGTAGTGGAGGCATTTATCAGTGTCTGCTCTTGGGTCCTGTAGAGCAAATGCTGCGGAAGCACCATCTTGCGCCCAGTCATCAACTCAAATGGTGACATTTTGGTTGCAGATGAAGGGGTAGATCTGATGGCCATTAGGACCAGAGGTAATCGGATATCCCAACTTGGCCCAGAATCTGCCACAAACTTCTTTAATATGCTCACAATTGTCCGGTTATATCTCTCTACTGCCCCAGAAGAAGCTGGTCTATAAGCAATATGCAGCTTTCTCTTGACCCCCAGTATCTCCCACATCTTTGTCATTACTTCACTGGTGAAGTGGCTACCTCTGTCTGACTCAATCCTTTGAGGTAGACCAAAACGGGAAAAGATGTGGTTAATCATCAAGGCCGCTGCAGTTTCTGCCTTGCAATTTGGGGCTGGGAGACATTCCACCCACTTGGTAAACAAGCATGTCACAGTCAACATGTACTTATTCCCCCTAGCCGAGCGAATCACAGGACCTACAAAGTCGATTTGTAAATCTGACCATGGCAGTGTCATTCCCCTCTTTTGTAAAGGCGCCCGGTGTGTGAGGGATGATGGCTGAAATTGTGCACACACAAGGCAACCCTTCAGGTACTGGTCGAGGTCCTGCCCCATGTGTGGCCAGTATGCAACCTCTCTTAAGATTTCCAATGTTGTGTGAAACCCCCTATGACCGGCAGTGGCCGCATCATGGGCGTGACTTAACATCAGGCTTCGGAATGAGGTAGGAACCACCCACTGATCGTGGCCAGCTTTGGATTTCCTTACCAACAAACCGTCTTGGATCCGGAACATTTTGGGACATTTCATCAACACTCTTAGGTCCTCTTTCCCAATGTAATCGGTATCCGTCAGGGGAAAGTTCTCAGGGTCCTCAAGGTGCTGGTAAAATTTACCAATAATTGGATCCCCCTTCTGAGCAGTAATCAAATCAGCATCAGGGGTCTCCTTACTCCATTGGGCGATTGAGAGGTCGTTGTGAGCATTTGTCTGGGACCTAGTGATGGCAGTGACCTGGATTTCCCCCAACAGGGACTCAATCTCAATTAGATCCCCTTGGATGGCCCCGGTTTTGGCCAGCTGATCAGCTAAGTCATTTCCAGTTTTGTCTGGTCCCTCTACTTTGGAATGACCCTTGATCTTCTTCCAATAGATGGTCATCCCATTCGAGGTGACCAGATCATCAATGTTTTGGATCAACTTCCCATGTTTCAAGGGTTTGTTGTTAGCACATAACATGCCTCTGGTTTTCCAATTAACCAGGTGCTCCACGAACCCGTTCCGTACATAATCCGAATCTGTGATTATGACCAGTTCGTGGAGTTGATGCTGGACAGCAGTGAGGATGGCCTGATGCACAGCCATCAATTCTGCCACCTGACTACTTCGGGGACCAATTTTGTATCCAGCGGAGGGTTCTGGGGACTCATTCACCCATGCATTCCCTACGCCGGCCACCAGTTCTTTCTCCCCGTTGTTGTCGACATGGTAAGAGCATCCATCCACATAGACAGTGGGCATTCCCTCACACTTGTCTTCTTCAAAGACTTTGTGGGGGGAATTAAGGTATGCCTCCATGTTGTCCTTTATTTTTAGACTTTCGTCCTCGAGACAGTTTTCTCTGGCACAATCATGCAAGTCAGCCAGACCTTGCGCGAGGGGACTCTTCTTGTTTTGGCCATATCTGACCTCCACAGGAAAGCCTTGCATTGACAGAATCCAGGAAGTAATTCGGGAATTACTCACATTTCCGGCCCGGATTCTATCACTTTGGAGATATTGCAGAGGCTGGTGTGGAGTCTCCACTATGATGTGTTCCCCCTGGATAAACGGGCGGTAATTCTTCAATGCCCACACCGTTGCCAGGAGTGCCTTCTCACAATCGTTGAATTTTTCCTCCACAGAGGATAAAGTTTTGCTCGCATAGGAGATTACTTTATTGACCTTGTCATGCTTTTGGTATAATACTGCTGTCAAGCACGTATTAGAGAACCCCGTCTCCAGGAAGAACTCCTTGTTTCTGACAGGGTAAGCTAGGCAAGGTGCTTGTGAGAGGCTTCTTTTGAGTTGTTTTACTGCCTCGGATTGTTCTGGACCCCATTCCCACTTGACCCCCCCCTTCAGGAGATGAATCAGGGGTCTGGTGATCTCTGCGTAGCCCTCAATGAACTTTCTGCTGTAATTAGTCAGTCCAAGGAGGCTCCTTAGTTCCCGCAGAGTTGTGGGGTCTTTCAGTTTCTGAAGTGCTTCCACTTTCTTTTCCTGGGGACAGAGACCCTGAGGAGTAATCTCATGCCCCAAGAAATTAACACGGGTTCTACACCACTGTGCTTTCTGAAAGGAAAGTTTTGCTCCGGCGGCCCTCAACTGTGTCAGAACATAACGGATCTCCGCTATGTGTTCCTCCACAGATGAACTTTTGATGAGGACATCATCTACATAAGCCAGGTTACCCCTCGCACCCAGGTCGGGCATGGCCTTATGTAGGAAAATATTGAACTCATTGCCGGAGTTGAGGTATCCGAAGGGAGTCCGGGTCCAGGTGTACTGCTGGCCCCCAAAGGTAAAAGCCAGCTTGTATTGGTCCTCCCTACTGACAGGCACAGTCCAGTATCCATTGGTCAGGTCTATTGCAGTGAATACCTGTGACCCCTGGATCTGGGCCAGCCCTTGGTCAATGTAGGGCAGAGGCCATCGGGAAGTATGTACCCGTTTGTTGAGCTCCCTGAGGTCGGCACAGAGTCTCCACTGGCCGTTTGGCTTCAATATTCCCAGCACCGGATTATTGAAGGTGCTGTGGACTGGACGGATTATTCCCCGGGACTCAAGGTTCTTAATTATTTCAGTAAGGGACTCCATTGATGCGAGAGGCAAGCGATATTGCTTCACAAACACTGGAGTCATGCCAGGGTCCGTGGGGATTGTTGTGGTGTGGATGTCGGTGCGACCAAAGTCATATGAGTCTACCGCAAAGAGATCTTGGAAATCCAAGAAAACTTGTTTCAACTTTTGCTTTTGTTCCAGAGTCACACAGGCATCAGCTAGGTTGACTCTCCCTTCCACCATCTGCCTGAAGCCTGGAAAGACTTCTGGTTTGGCTATCTCCGCGGCCTCCTCCAGCTGGGTGGAGAAGTCCCTGGTCAGAGTGCTGATTTGGACCGGAGGCTTCAGGTGGGAAAGGCAGCCCTCATGGACCTGGAAAATCACCTCATCCCTCCTGAAGTCACAGGTCACATCTTCCTTACCATAGGGGCAGGAAGTGTACACCAGGAAGTTCCCCCCATGCCGGGTAAAAATCCTGTCTGGTGTTGCGTTGTCATCACTGTCACTGTCAAAACAGTCCTTGGGGATGGGTCCTAACAGTTCATTTACAAGATCAATGGAGAAATGTCGGTCATCAACCGCCATTCCAATAATGGTGCCTGCGGCTAGAGTAATACTCTTTAAGTCGCTGTTATCCACCTCTATTAGAATGGGGTCATGTTCTATGTTGACTAATGGAGTCGGGTTTACCCCCAACCCTCGCTGTTGGAGAGAAGCATTTAGATGTATGTAAGCATCAGGGTTTTTCAACTCTTGTCCCCTTTTAACTTTCACTTCCAGGGAGAATTGTCGGGTCCTTTCTGGGATGGTGACTTCCTCTTTAACCTGAATTTCAACTGCATAAGGTAGCAATTGAGCTGACCTAAATGCTTTTTCTGGATCATCAAAGCCCATGGGATTATCCGCTAATCGGGACCAAGCTTTGAAGTTTATTAGGTCCAAACTAATGGCAAAGCGATTGAGAATGTCACTGCCTAAGTAAAAGGCGGCAGTGACGTCTCGCACGACCCAACAATTATGGACTATGCTCTTGTTGCCAATGGAGATTTTGAGCATACACCTGCTTGGCAGGAGATGTTTGGAGTCAGGTGCTTCCAGGTCCATTTCCCATTTGTCTATCAGTTTGAAGGTGGGAATGGCTGGATCTTTTGGGAGTTGGCGGAACATGGCTTCGCTGATGAAGCTCTTACCGTTGTTCACACACACTCGAGCGAGAACAGAGTCCTTCCCATCATTTAACTGAACAGGGATGAACAACTGCTCTCCAATTTGCTGAATATCAGCCAGGCTTTGAGCTGATTTCACATCTTTCTGGACTATAGGAGTGGGGGTTTCTGATTGTGGATTAGTATAGAATTTCAGAGTGTTTCCTTCCAGCGTGGAATACCACTTTAGACTGGAAGGAAGGTTGATTTTCAGAAATAGAGAGGACCCCCCATCACCAGTCTGTTGTCCTACTGCTATTACCGTCACGTCTGGAATTTGGTTGTTCTGGAAGTGAAATTCTACTTGGTCAGATTTTTGTTCAACCATGTGGCATGTGCCGTTTAAACTAACATGGTTGACACTCTGTTTTAATTTTATGGGTCGGCTAGTCTGAGTCCAGAGGACCTTGTTTACGCAATCTATTAGGGGTGACAACCTTCTCAGGAGGTCATTCCCTAGTAAACAAGGGGTGCCCTCTGGGGTCACAACTATGACCGGGTGTTTCAACTTATGTCGCCCGATCTTAATGTCCAAGTCTGCCGTCCCCTCGACGGGAATTTCCTTCCCGTCAAAGTTCTGCAGTTGTCCAGGAAGAGAGGTGAGAGGAATTTGGTAATTCTCTCCCCTTCCTGCATTCAGTTCGTCAAAGGCCCTTCTGGACAGAAGGGTAGCTTGAGATCCATTGTCCACCAGTGCTGAGATTGTACCCTGCCCCTGTACTTGTACCGGGGCATAATATCTTCCCTCCTTCTCCTCAAGGGGGCACAGATAATGTACATTTTTGGACAACTGGTGGGCTAATTTTCTGGTTTTGGACATCGCTAGCGAAGAGATTTGGGCAGAATTCTGTGGAGAGTCTTGGGAATCTGAAAGAAACAGTTGGCAACTGGAGATCAGAGCCATTGTGGGTTCCCCTGGTTCCGGTTCTGGGCCGCCCCCCCCTTTTTGGAGGCAGTCCCCAGGATGGGTTTGAACCAGGGGATTTTCTGGCTGTTGGTTCTGGGATGAGATGGTGGGCGGCGGTAGCTCAGTCTCCACATCTCCCCAGTCTGGATTTGCATTCCTAGGGACCCATTTTTCTTTGGGAGGAGTTCCCCCCTCTCTGAAGGAGAAGATCCTTTTCCCAGGATCCTCTGAGGATCCCTCTCCCTCAAATTGGAAGATCTGTACCTCCTCCTCAAACTGAGTCTGTTTGGGTCTTTTGTTTCTCCTACCCCCCCTCTGCTCCTTAGGAGGCAGACTTTCAGAGGCAAGAGCGTTTGTTTCCGGTTCCTGGGTTTCCAGGGGCTGTTTACAAGTGAGGAAGGAAGCTTCCTCCAAGGCTTTACACCCCCCTTCCCTTTGTGCCTCCTCCCTGGGAACCGGTGATTTATCGGGGTGCTGCCCCCGTCATTGTTCTGGAGCACCAGGTCCAGAGTTGGGTGCGTTCTGCGCCGGCATGCTGATCTGAGGGTTCTGCTGTGCCCTCAGTATATGACCCATATCCCGCGCCATGTTTTGAACCTGGCGCTCTAACTGGGAAACCCGCTCAGGCTGATACGGGGCCCTGTTTTCTCCCCTGGGCTGATCCCGGGAAGGGTAGCTGTCCCTCCTCTGGTAGTACCCCTGGTTGGGAAGATTTTGGTACCCCTCCACCCTTGGCCTCCCCTCTCCCGGATTCAGTGGTCTGGGCTCAGGGAATTGAGGAAAGAAGGATGGATGATTTTGGGGTTGGAAGTCGGGTGGATATCTGGGGAAAAAGTTCTGCCCAGGGTTTGGTAAATTTCTGCCCTCCTGTGGGAAGTTTGGAGGGAAGTTCCCTGGGTTAGGTGCTTGGCTGGATCCCCCCCCTTGGGCTGGAGGAGTCCACACATAACCCAGGATGGGTCTGTTACCTTTGTAGCGAGGACTTACATAGTCAGGAGAGCGAGGGACCCCATTTGTGGGGCTGCCTCCCTGGCTCCCTGTCTGCGACTGGCCCGAGGACCTTCTGGGCCTAGCATTATTAGGTGCAGGTAGGTTTTTAGGCCCCCCCATCTCCAAATCCAAAACGGGGGTGACCTTTACCTCTGCCACCTTGGCAGCAGCAGGGGTGCTGTTGGCTTTGGGGTTTTTCTGGGCATTGCTTTTATTTTCTATGGGCTTCTGCACCTCATAGATGCGGGTAGCCTGTTCAATGACCCAGTCTAAAGATCTTTTCTCGTGAAAATCCCTCACGAGCTGGGTCATGATATATTTGGGCAAGGCATGGAAAAACGTGTTTATAAATTCACGGCTATCCGTGCGCACCCTTCTTGTGGTCTGTGCAAAAGCCCGCTTTAACTCCTGCACAAATTCTTGTGGGGCCTGATCCTCCCCACATTGCAAATTGTAGGCTGCCTTGCGAGCCTCTTGAGGATTTCTGTGAACAGAAAAATGTTTCAGGATGGCCGCCTTATAGGTGGACCATCTTAAATGATTTTGGTCCTCCAGCCCCGCAAAGAAACTGGAGTATTCCGGGGAGAAGGTCCACTTTACATATTGAATGCAGCTTTGGCTGTCCTTCAAATGGAAAGTCTCCATCATTTGTTCAAACAACTCTAAGTGCTCCCAAACAGAATACTTAGCGTTCTTATGGTAAGGCGTGATGACGCTCCTGATCGCCTTAATCTGCTTTAAGGGGTCCTTGAGCAAGGCCCTTTTTGCCTTATTGGCCTTTTTGGTTCGGGTAACCCTTGTCCATTCTTCGTCGGACTCAGAGGCACTGCTCCCAGAGGTTCCCGTCTGTTCTTCCAGGTTTTCCCGGATTCTGCGAGCCTGGGAATGGCTGGCAGAATGTGGGGACCTGGTCTCCTGTGTCCTGCGCAGTTCAGAGGAGTCTTCAGATTCCTCCTTGCTGTCAGGATTTGATGGGTACCCCCTCCACTGACCTAACTGGGCAGAGGTTTTCAGGATGCCCTTAATGGGCCTACTCTCCTGGGGTTCCCCACTGAACTGTATTGTACTTGGGTGCCCATACCCGGATGCCCACCCCTCCATTCCTGGATGGTACTGGCCTATGAGCCCCATGCTTCTGGCTGGATAGTAATCTGCCATCCCTGTGGCCCTGTGCTCATGTGCGCCAGGGGACATGGGGGTGGCAGAGTCCAGGGACTGAGAGGTATGAGGGCCTCTGGTACTAGGGCTCCTGAGGTTATGCTCCGGAGTTTCCATTTCCCAGCGAACCTCATCTCTATCCGCCCCTGCTCCCTGTTGCAATGCAAGAGCCTGCATTTGTGCCTTCAGTTCCTCAGTTAAGGCCTTACTCGACTCTATCAGTCTCTCCTGCATCGCTACCTGCTGTTGGAGCCTATCATTGTGTTGACAGAGGGCCTCATTTTCCCTCTGTGCTTCCTGGTTGGTCCTGGAGAACTGGGCCAGTCTTTGCTGCAGGAGGGTTACCTCCTGAGCTGTGTCCCTATTGGCCTGCTCCTTTCTTGCTAGAGCATCCTCCACCCTCCTGGTGTGCTCTAGCAAGTTCTGGTTTTCTTTTTGGAGGTCACCCAGTCCCTGGTGGGCCAGGTGATTTTCTTCCATTTTCCTTTTTAAATGGCAGACTTCCTGGCCTAAGGCGTCTCTTTCCTGACTAAGAGCCTGCATTTGTGCCGCCAGGTCGTCCCTTTGCCTTTGGAAGGCACCAGCTTTCTGGCGCTCCTGATCAAACTCTGCCTGGGTATCCAGGTCTTTCAGGATCAGTTTATTGCTCTCCTCTTTCTCTCTATCTAGTTGGATTTGCAGGGTGGCTACCTGCTCTGTGCATGCCCTGTTGAAATTGATCTGTTGCTCCAGCTTTTTCTGGCTCTGCAGTAAGGAGTCCAAACTGTCTTGGTGCTCCTTCTGCAGGGCCAGAAATCTAGTATCCTGTTCTGACTTTTCCTTTTGCAGCACATCCATATCCTCCTTTATTTTAGTAATGTACAGTCTGCTGTCATTTTCTGACTCCTGGCTCCTCTGCAGCCTCTGCTCAGAAGAGTCCAGATCAGATTGGACCTTCTGTAATGCCATCTGTTGCCTATTTGCCAGATTTTGGCTTTCAGCACATCTATCCTGCATGTCTCCCATATATAGGTACAGGTATGCTGCTATCCTGGCGATCTTATTGTGTTCCTCTTTGCAAACTCATGTAACCCTCAAAAGCTACCCTTTCCTCTCAGAATGGCTAGTGGCAGTGGCATTACCATGATTTCCCTGACCGCGACCTGTTTAAACGCTGAAATCCACCATAGCCATGTTTTTCAAGATGGTGTCTGAGCCCCCTCTGTAAAAAACAGGTTCTGATCGACTTTTTTCACCATTTCTTTTTAGAAAGCTCCTTCTACTGTTTATCTTTGTGCACCAAACCAGGTTTGGTCCTTTTGTTCATTGGCCTTTGGCGGGCTTCAGTGCTGAAGCCCCCCTTAGGCGCCTGAGTGTCTGGGGTGGACAGGATGTGAGGGAGGTGCCCACAACTCCCTGTGCTTAGTCTCCTAGGAGAACTGAATGCACTCTGGTGTGATTGACTGGCTGATTGTCCAGCAAAGACAGCCACCCTACTGGGTCTCTGGGACTTGGAAGGCAGAGTCGACCATTGGAACGAAAGAACCAAAGACAAGCTGAAGGAAGACGACTGTTGCAACTCCTGGACTGTTGGTGAAGCCCTGCTGCAGGTCTGAATTGCCTGAAACTCCCTTGACAGAGAAGCCCCTTCAAGGACGACTTCTTCCCTTGAGCTGGTGGGAACAACCAACTCGCAAGCCACCTGGAAGTCATCTCCATACTGGCTGAATTTTCTTCACAGTGCTGTCGAAAACTGGATAGCCAATAAGAAGGATACCAGATTGTGGACTTTAAGGCATTCAGACCTTAAACCAACGTTTGGCCAAGCTTGTGGCTTCTTCCCTGTGTGGTGCAGGAACCGACCGACGTCCTCCCTCTTGTCCCCGCGACTGAGCCTCAGGAACAGTGAGATCTGCAGGAACTGCCAGGAACAACTGCCTCAGCTACAGCTTTTCTTCATCCATAAGTTATTTTTTTCATGCAAACTACTTCCAAGACATTGGCAAAGACTTAAACGTTTACTACCAGAACTGTGCTATCCTATCCAAGACACTGAATCATTGACTTTGGCCCAGGCCTATTGAATTGAATTGCCTCTTGTAGTGAACTGAAACTATTTGCCCTGCCTATGAAAGTAACTGTATTTTGATTATTATAACCTTTGTCTTTCTACCCCTTTTGAAAGTTACTCAAGTGCCATTTTGCTCCCAGTTCAAGGGAGCCTAACTTGTTCAGCAAATTATTGGTTTAGTATTGTAGTGTATTGGTGTGTAATATACAGCTGCTTCTTACCAGTGGAATGTTTTATAACTAAATGTGTAAATAATTGTATATTATTTTACCAAGAAACCTTGAGTGTTTGTTTGAACTACTGTGATTGCAAGTCCTTTGTGTAACATCTTGTACTGCTCACATCCCTCTTGAGATAAGTCTGGCTGTTCAGCCACTGCTACCACATAACCTGTGTAGTACAGGCTTGTACCAATGGTGAGATTGTGCTTACACCTGTAGTCTTAATTGTGGATAGTGGTCCCAAAGGGTACTGCATGTAATTCTGCCTAAGAGACCCCTGTGGTGCTTTGACCCCTCGACCAGTGGGAATAATCTGCCCCAAACTTTGTTCAAGAATCCATGCCTGCTGAGCCTTCGAAAGTGTCCATGGACCATCCGGTGGACTGACCAGCTTTTCCTGGGTCTACTTTGCTGCACCGGTTGCTGTTCTGAGGTCAGGCTTTGAACTCTGTAGATCTTGAATTGTGAGACAGTACACCTTACTCTACAGTTTCTACCTCCCTGAACAGGGCGAGAAGTGCTGAGCCTGTTTCTTTGTTCTCACCACAAGGATTTCTTTTCACCACCTGATCATGGTGACGACTGCTGCAACCCACTTTCATCTCATCGTGGAGGTCGGATGTTGCCTGCTCTGTGGCGAGCTTCATCCTGACTTGTCAAATGTGTCCAGCTGTCCAGTCATCAGTACTGTCTCACCAGATCCCAGATCCGTTGAATACCCAGACCCAAACCTGACAGCGAATGTTACATCTACATCTATGGACCCTGGATCCACCTCATCCAGACAAATGCTAGAAGTTGGTAAAGAAGATTCCGGAATCCCTGAAATTGTTGTTGAAGAGATCAGAGTAAGGGGCTGGGTTGGCATTCCGATGCCTGCCCCATCTCGCCATTAGGTTCTATAAGCATAAAGTCCTAACCATATCTCTTCCTTGCCTGGTCTTGATCCGTGGTGGTGTGTCAAGGATCGCCTCCCACCAGACTTTCCCATGATTGGTGGGGTTGGGAAAGGTATTTAAACGAAGTTTACTTACCTTGTATTTCTGTTTCTTGAACATTCACCTCAACCGCTGCTGTGCCAACTCTTGTTTGCAAATGATGCAGTGCGCTCTCCTCCATTTGTACAAAGGGATACTTCTCGCATCAGTGAATCATAAGGCTCTAGACCCCATCTCCTAGCAGGGCAGGACTGATTAAAATCTAGGGACCTCAAACTAAGTTTTATTGTGTCTGTCCTGAATGTACTTACCTTTCACCAATTTGTTCTATATTGCTATTTGTCATCTTATTCCATTACTTCACCCTAGCACAGTTGCTTGAAGTATTACTTACAGCACTGCTTACAATTGCTTAACTGTCTTAAGCATAAAGTGATGTTGTTTGGCTAGCAGAACCAACCCACTATCAGTAAATGTATATATGTAGGGTTAGAGCTTTTTTAAAGGCCTGATAAATCATTGTATAATTGTGTACATTTCCAAGTTGAATTACTGCAGCACTTTATGTGTTTCTTACCCCAGGGTTGATTCTGAAAATCCATCGTAATACCCAGGATTCAATGTAATTTGTCAGTCAAAGTAACAGTAAATTAGCTGTGTTTTAGGAGTTGCATTCATTAAAACAAGTGCTGATTTACTGGTGTATTCACAGAACTATATGTTCTTTGCAGGAACTGGAACATCCTCTGAATAGTAAAATAAGGGCGCTCCTGTTTGTTATGGTATAGAGCAAATTGCTGTGCATTCCTATGGAATCCATCTGCTTTTTCCAACATGCAAAAAGCTGACGGTATCGATAGGAATCGATTGTAAATGCTGCTTGCCATGAACAAATGTCAGGCATTGTTTCATCAATTTGCCTTGTGAAGCGCAAATGGAAGGTCTAATAACTATTTTGCCTGAAGGTTTAATGACCATTTTGCCTGAAGGTGTAATAACCATTTTTCACTTCATAGTGCAAATGGCGAGAATTGCATGAAGTGGTCCTGTTGGCACCTAAGTGGAATAGGTCCTCTTCAAGCATGGAGGTTTCTGGTGGCAAGACATACGTTTATGTGTTGCACCTGTCCTAACACCCTGTTATCTGATCCAGGGATTTTTGTTGTTGTTTTGTAGCACATCGTATTACATTTAAAACATATAGCAAAACAAAACTAAAAAAGGACATTTGATTGACATAATCCAAGAGGTCCGCATGTGCAAAAAGCAAACCATTTCGTATACACGCACATGTCCCGCTATTATGCCATCCAGTGGGTGATCCCCATTAAGAAGCTTCTTCCCATTTATTCCGTATCTTCTGGAATTTTATCAGGCATCCCTGTGCATTATACACTCTTATTTTGATTGACATGCAGATATCCATATCTGATACCCATGTGCCTATGTGCAATATCTCTGTCGAGGAGCACCTAAAATAGCCGCCGCAGCGGTAACTATGACGACCGGATCAAAAATGTGCAAAGAACAAAGGCCAGAAGGAAAGGCCTACATCCCTCTCTGCAGCTCTCCACTGCTCGACAGCATTCAAGACTGCTGGATGCTTGTCAAAAGGTAAGGCATTATGCCCCTGCATAAGCCCCACAGCATGCCCTTCAGGCCTCCAAAGAGCCAAGCACGCCACCTACTCTTCTCGCCCACCCCCCTCCTTTACCAGGAACGCTCGACTTTGAGCATGCACCTACCCGTTCCTGCCTCCACCTACGTTCAGTACCATAGTGACCGCAACCGCAGAGTCGGAGTCAGGTGTCCCCCCAACTTGGCCCGCTCTTGCAAAGTCCTACGTGTATTTCCATCTGCTAAAGGTGCCCGCCCCACGTGCAGCTCTGCACTTGCTCCACCTTGCACCCCACATACAGCGTCCTCAAAATCATTTATGCAACCACGCCTGATGGGTCCTAAGTGACCCGTAACATCCATGTCACTGCTACCACTGCCAAATTCCCATAAAAACAGCTCTGACCGGCACATCACACACATTAAAGGAGCAGGACATGCTACACGTGACCATGTGGCCCAGACTCTAGCCATGCGCACTGAGGTACCTCTAACAACATCGCTGGGAGAATGTGCACCAGTCAATGTATCTGAAACACTGTCACCTCCTAAACCAACAAATATGTATGCATGTCTGTTTGCAAGCTCCTCGAATAACTGCTCTAAATGTACCATACCTGTTGTGCATGTACACCCACCTGCCTGTATCACTAATGCTTTCTGTTCCTGCCCGCACCTTTAAACTTGCCTATGCTGGCACCTGACTGTACTACTACTGCATTGTCTGCTATGACTGCTCCACATGATAAGCCTGTGTCCACACCTGGTGTCTGTATTACTGCATTGTCTGCTATGATTGCTCCACATGGTAAGCCTGTGCCCACACCTGATGCCTGTATTACTGCATTGTCTGCTATGAGTGCTCCACATGATAAGCTTGTGCCCACATCTGATGCCTGTATTATTGCATTGTCTGCTATGATTGCTCCACATGATAAGCCTGTGCCCACATCTGATGCTTGTATTACTGCATTGTCTGCTATGAATGCTCCACATGATAAACCTGTGCCCCCCCGCTGCTCTCAAGCCACTACCCGCCGCCACACCTCAATTACACCCAACTCTTGGGTGTACACTGGTCAACGCACGCTCTATACCCGCACATGCCCTTGACATCTACGACCTTATCATCAAAGAAAACCTCGACCTCCTAATAGTTACGGAAACCTGGCTTAACGAAAGTTTGGGCCCAGCTCTATCTCTTGCCATCCCTGCAGAGTACACAATCTTCAGGAAAGACCGTGCTAACCAGAGAGGTGGGGGGCGTGTCCCTTATAGCGAGGGAAACCCTCAGTATCAGGGAAACTCAAGGACAACTTGGGCATAACTGTGACTACCTGCCGCTCAAAATCAACCTCTTCCACAATTGCACCATTCCATGCACATTGTGTATCGACTTCCAGGTCCCAGTGCCGATTTCCAGGACTCCCTTGTCCTTTCCCTGTCTGACAACATTAAAAAGACATCCCAAGTTATTCTCATGGGCGACTTGAACCTAGGCCTGAATGACCCGAAGGATTACCATGCCAACTCCCTCAACAAAGCTCTATCCACCCTAGGATTCACGCAAACTATCTCTGAACCCCCTCACATCAAAGGACGCACACTGGATTGGATCAATCATCATAACTGCTCTATTCTAATCACCGCCAACACTCAAATCCCTTGGTCTGACCACCATTATATTCAATTCAATCTCGCCTCCAAAAAAGGGCACTCAGTGCCTACCATCCCATGTCCTGCAGCCCTCGCTAGAAGCTCTCGCAAACTGACCGCCGAAAATCTGACACCATTTCTAATGTTGCCCGCTCTGCAGGCCCCATCTTCTAATGCCCAGAAACTCTAGCCAACACCTTTAAACACATTGTCACCCAAGCTGTTGACGCCATCGCTCCACTTGCCTTAAAGAAAGCTAAAAAGGTCAAACATTCTAACGCTTGGTTCTCTAAGGAGCTGCTTGAACAATGCTCAGAGAAAAGGGCCGCCCTCTCTGACTGGAAAGCCAATCCATCCGAAATTATGAGGGATGCTTTTAAGGCCATCTTCAAGTCATACAAAAACAATGTCACCCAGGCTAAAGCTGCGTCATTTAACTCTAAAATAAATTATGCCAAATCAGGCTCCAAAGAAATCTTCTCCATCTTTAGAGAGCTGGAAAAACCATCCACCCCCCCCCCCCCACCCACGCTCCTCAAGGATGAAAGTTGGTGTAATAGCATCCAACCAGCAATGCTAGATAAACTCAACACTCTGCAAACAAAAATCCTTGGCCATCACAAAGCTCTTTAACTACTAATAGCCAACCAGCACAGCAAAGTGCCTATAGGCTCTTAACCTAAACCCTCTCCACCATTTGACTTTAAAGATATTACTGAATCGGAGGTTATAACCTTGCTCAAGTCCATCAAACATCCATCAACATCAAGTCCAGCATACATTTTGATGCTGGGGTTCAACTAATGTATCCCTATGGAATCTGAGAGACTCTTGCTAGAACTTACCTAGAGTTGCTTTGATGCCCCTGTGTTGCTGGAGTGCTGATTTGTGTGTTTGGGAGTTTGCCCATACACATTTGCCCAAGCCTAACACCTGTGAGCCTACAGGGAAATGTCTCTGAGGTCCCTGTCCCTTTTCACCAACATATTTTTTTCATTGTATATGTTTAATTGTATAATAGTTCAAAATAAACTGAACTTTTACAATATTTACAATTACTAAAACATAGCACAAATCACACATATTAACTCAAATATCTCAAATAGTACATTTACCAACAAACAAGTAACTTACTTGTTACAGAAGACTTACTCTGGAAAATTTGAAATGTGTACAGATCTGCCTTACCCGTTTTTCCCTCCAAATGGACTCCTAGTCACTCATAACCAGTGGTCGAAGTGGGCGGGTGCGGTTGGGAGCGGTGCTCCTCTACTTTTATTTTTTTCAGTTTTACTGTTCCTATACTTTTGTTTTAGAAAGAAACCATTCCAGAATGGTTTATTTTTCAAATAAAAGTGTAGGACGTAGTTGAAACATTCAGTTCAGCACGCTACACTGGACATTACTTTAAACAGCAGGTGTGTTTGTTTGGAGATTCCGATTGTGCATGGAAGGGGGCATGGCGATGGGGTTTGTGGGGAGTGGGGCAGGTCAGAAGGTAACATAGTTCCAGTACTTCTTTTTGTACACTTCGACCAATGTTGATAACTAGTTAGGGGTGGACCTCTAAAGTGTCAGGTGAAATTAATGTCAAGTATTTACTTAGCTTGTGTTGGTTTTGTTTCATTTACCTTACCTGAAACAGGTATTGCAAAAGTATTTTACTTACCTTTGAATAGCATACTGTCATTCTAAAATGTTTTTCAAAGTGCTTTACTCACTATGAATAAAGCATTGTTTTCCAAGTTGTTTATTGTGTGTTATCGTACTTACCTTTTAACTTTACCTTAGTGTATATATAAAATAAACCATTATTTTTATATAGCTTTAGTGTATCAGTGTTTCTTTGGCTTACGTGCACACTCTAGTTCTTTGTACCACCTACAGCCCTGTTCTCCCTCTTAAAAAATGCCTTACTGCTCAGCCACTTTTACCAACATACTTGCGTGGTTCAGGCCTATACTAAGAGTTGGATCCCTGCGTCTCATTTGAGAGTCTTCTAAAGTCTTACCTAAGGAGGACTTTTGTAAAACTCACCAACACACACACCACCTGCTGTGGACTGCAGCATGGAGACATTGGCCCTCACCATAACCCTGGCGGTAACCGTGCCCTTATATTAAGGGCACGGCTGCCGCCAGAGTTTTTTTTTCCTGCTCCCGCGAATGGGCGGTAACCGGGTCATGCCGAGTTTGGCGGACCCAGTAATTGCCCATTTTTGTGTGCCGTTATGGCCAGCCTCCCGATCCCCATTCTGCCCTATAGGGCAGAATGGGGGTTGGGAGCATGGTTGCACCAGCACCGTTTATAACGGCGCTGGTGCAATCATGAGTTCTGCTTGCGGGTGCCGGTATGCACGCCTGGTCAGACCAGGCAGTCCGGCACTGGCGAGCAGAACTCGTAGTGTGGTGGAGAGGAAACAACGGCGCCGGTAGCACTACCGGCACCGTCGTTGCCTTTCCGCCACACTCATAATGAGGCCCATTGTCTCCTTTTCATGTTCTCTAAGTAATGTGCCAGTTACATGTCTGATGTGCACTGAATGGCAGTTCACATGTTTACATATTTCCCAGAACATAGTTATTCACCTTCATTTTATACTTTAACAATGACTTTTTGCATGCCTTGTATGCAAGATGGTTGCTTCTCAAGGTACAAACCCGGTTCTTTCACCCATGTACTTTGTTGCTAATTGGTAGGAAAGATTTACATGTATGGGTAATTGTCCCTCCAGTTGTGAACCCCCCCATCTTTTGGCTGTTGTCTGAGCATTATAGCCTAACTTTTGCCAGTGGAACCCAGCCTTCTGCTGCACTCCGCTGGGCTTTTTCTCATTTTGTTATGGGGAAACTGACATGCCCTTAAGACTGTCAGTGCTGGGAGACCTTGTTTCCCTTAGACTTTCACTTTGTTGCTATTCTTCAGATATATTTTATCAGTGCACAAAGTACCTTACAGTACTGTGCACTGGGGTCCCTTTTTTTTATTTCTAAGGCCCTAGACACCCTTGAAGGATTTTCGGTGAATGTACAAGTGTGCCATGGACAGATCTGGTGGCAGCTGTTACTTATTATCTATATTCAACTCTTTTCTATGGTCCATACCGCGTTTACTGCATTTGTCCAAGGACAGTGGCCATTGCCTAAAATGGCCATGCCACAATGTCCTTTATTCTGTCCTTTGGCCATCTTGTCCCTTTGCCTTCCCCAGGTTCAGCAGACCCGGGAAATTCCTTATTTGGTCATGCAGACCCCCACGCAAACCAAAGCTTTCTTGGGCTTCTGCATGCCCTGTGTATGCGCGCCCAGCATGTGGGCTGGAGCTGTCTAGTTCAATACACATCCAGGATGTCTGGTGTGCTGGGATGACTGGGACCACTGTGGTCCATGATTGGTCCACGTCTGGGATGGCTGTATGTGAGCAGATCTCCTATTGGATTCTCTTCATTTTTGGTGTGAAGGAGATTTTGGATAAGAGAAGGCATTTTACACCCATTCTTCTGAGTTCACACTGAACTTAGTAAAGGAGCTAAGTATCGCAAAATGAAAACACAGCTCTGTGACCCGCTGGTGACCCGCTGGAATGTTTGGCACCCCGACCCAGCTGTTGTCCCATCAGATCCCCTGTTTCTGATCAAACCTAGAAGGCCTGCAAGGGCGCTTCAACCCATTGGCGTAGTGGGACCGTCTATTCTCGGCACCTCCTGCTTAACCTGTAAGGGAGTCTTTTTGGAAGGATTCCTGGACTGCCCAGTGAACTGACCAGCTTGTACGGGACCTTTGCCCTGGAAACGCCACCCTCTATAGTTTCAACTTGAGCCTTTGAAGACGGTAAGCTCTAGGTATAAGGCACTCTACTGCTGAGTTTTGTATACCTAGCATTCCTAGGTCTGGAATTAGAAGAGTACACCTGAACCCGAGCATACGTGGTCACCCTGTTACCCAGCTGTGGTGATGAACTTCATTGGTGCCTTGTTGCTGTGCCCCTCTGTGCCCTCAGACTCGCTGCATTGGAACTGACCTGATCCCTTCACCAGTGGGGGGGAGAAATCAGCACTGTCCTGCCACAGAATTGATTCCAGAACGCAGCCCTTGAAAGCCACAGAGAAGCGCAACTGCAGGATTTGAACCTGTGACCGATTTGGGCTGAACTGGTGAAGTTTGGTCCTGAGTGTGCCGAGGGTTGGTAAGTACTTGTCACCCCTACCGGTGGCCCATGGCGCTTCCATAGACTTTTACGCATGAGTGTCCCCTCAAGGCCACACTTCTTTATCTATGTAGCCTGTGCTACAGAGCTATTCCAAACTCTTGGATCCTGTTCTTCCATCTTGGGGAGACCCACCTCCAATAGTGGGAACTTATTCTTCACTGCCTCACCAACCTTCTTGAGTTACTACAGCCGTTTGAACTTAACCTCATGACCGCATGCACCAACACAGAATGTACTTTTGAGCTTAAGGTCCACTCATTTTAGGGACTGGACTACGTCTTAGATAGGTTTTGAATTGTGAAGGACTGCCTTTGCACTGGGTGACCCCTTTCTTTGCAGGCTGTGGATCTGTACTGTGTAATATTCCTTTAGGCCATTGGTTACTGTATATATGTTTCATAGTGTTGTGTTTGTTTTGTTAATGCGGCTGAACCATTTCTTTGTGTTTGACTTAAAAGTCCTTTAATAAATGTATATGTATTTTCAATATATACACCTGACTGAGAGTAATTTGTGTTTTGTTTAATGTGTGTGCTCATTGTCGTCTTTAAATCACCCTCATCCCTATCAAGACCGAGTTTTGACCGACTGATCAATGGTGCTATAGTCACATACAGACAGAAATTGTATGACTGTGACACGATAACAACATTTTGCTCAGACATACTAATCCAAATTAATCAAATAACAAACTCTTTGATGATGCCAATTTCAATAATACAACTTTGTAATGCCCTTCGTAGAAGGCCACAGAATGTAACACAGTGTGGGGGACTCTGGATAAAAAGGTTTCCATCCCTGGGGAAGAGGATACTTTTCATACACTGAAAATAAACAAGAACTTTGAAGGGGAGGACTCAGCAACAGAGCTTAAAAAACGGGTGCCTTCAGCAAAAGTAATCATGAGATTCAGTGACAAAGAGTATGTCTTCCATGACACCTACAATAGCTTTTTAGATATGTACTTAAATTGAATCCGTTCAAATGGATGTGGCATATGGAATTATGGGGCATTCGATGAGGCAGGAGGCATGAGAAGATCTATGAAGAGAAAAGACTATGAAGTCCCTTAAATACACAACATATAATCCTATATAAGCAAATCCTACTTACTGGAACACAAGGGACTATTGCTCATAGATAATATGTTTTCACTTTTATTGCGGTAGGGAAGCATGTCTATCCCCATAGGAAAGTAGGGGGATAGGTAGCTTTATATATATACATAACCTACTCGTTCAACGAAAAATAAGAGCATGCAAACTACATAACGTGGATCCTGGATTCACGAGTCAGAAAGAGGAGGAGGTGGCCTTGGCAAATATTAAGAGGAATGGACAGAAAGTGCCTCTACATCAGGAAAATAAAAGCACCCAGGCATCCTCTTTTACTCATTTTGCCCCACCCACAACACATTTGCACAACATTACCTTTAAATGCATCAAACTCGAAACTGTAAAATCTTGAAGGTTGCAATGCAAAGACATGTGAGCAGGTGCAAGTGGATCTAGGTTACGTGGCACAAGACCCGCCCACCTGTCAGTCACTGCTAAACTGTTGGTGCCTTCCTGCTTTGCAACTTTTTTTTATCTACGTAAGCAGCCCTTCAGTCACTTTTCTTTGCTGTTGGTGAGGAGGTGCAAGTGGATCTAGATCACATGGCCTAAGCCGTGCACACCTGTCAATCACTGCAAAACTGTTGGTGTCTTCCTGTTTTGCCACTCTTTTCCCCTAATTAAGCAGCACTCCAGCCTCTTTTCCTTTGCTGTTCGTGCGCAGGCGCATGTGGATTTTGGTCACATGGCCTTTGCCCTACCCACCTGTCAACCATAGCTAAACTGTTGGTGCCCACCTGTTTTGCTGCCCTTTTTCCTTACTTAAGTAGCTCTCCTGCCTCTTTTCCTTTGCAGGTGGAGAGCAGGTGCAGGTGGATCTGGGTCATGTGGCAAGCACCCCTCACACCTGTCAATCACTGCTAAACTATTGCTGCCTTCCAGTTTTTCCCACCCTTTAACCTTGCTTAAGCAGCCCTCCAGTCTCTTTTCCTTTGCAGTTGGTGAGCAGGTGCAAGTGGGTCAAGTTCATGTGTCCAAAGCCCCACCCACCTTCTTAGTTCTGCCTCTACTTTCTGCTCTTAAATCTTAGGTCAAAAGTGTCTCTCACCCGGGCATATGAAGTGAAGGGCAGATGAAGAATAAGCTATTCCTGTTTAGACCTGATTGCACAGGGAGGACCCAGGGAGCGAATCCCTGCTCAGATATCAAGTAAGCACACGCCGACATTTGTGTTTTCTCCCTCTCCCCACAGGCCCTCCCCGCTATAACCAGGCAACGCCAATGTCATACCCCCTCCTCAAAGGCATGGACTCCTCAATACAGCAACCTCACCTACATCAGCCTCAAGCCCACCAGCACCCCCTCACCGTCCACAACAAGGAACTTGATGCTTGTCAACCTCTGCTCAGCTATCACCCATGCATCAGACATCGCCAACCTCATCACTACGCATGACCTAACACATCTTCATCACTGTGAGCTGGCTGACACCCACTTCCACACACATCATAGATGTCTTTGTCCCAGACAGCTACTGCAGCATCCAACACAAAGATCGGCCGAACGAGACAGGTGGATGCCTCACAGTCATCCACAAGTCCTTTTGCCCATGCATTGACATCCACTAAATTGGCTCCCTCGAAGTCCTCTCCTGCCACATCCCACTCTCCCCAATGGACACAGACACCTTACATGTCACTTATAGACCATCCAATCCCAACACCGCCTTCGTCAGAGACTTCACCGTCCTGGTCACCACCATACCCCTCACACATGCTAACAATATCTTCATAGGTGACTTCAACCTCCCAGGCAACCAGGACACTCAACACCCTCAGTCTTACACAACACATGAAAGACCCAACAAATTGGAAAGGTAACATCCTTGACCTAATCATCAATGCACTTCCTTCACTCCACTACAGTTCTCCTCTCCCACTTGACTGCTCTGACCGCCGTGCCTTTCAACATCCTGTACACCACCCCAGTCAAACACTCCCAGCAGAAACACATAAGACAAACGTTCAGGTTCTTCCCCCTCATGACAGAACATGCCAACCTCCACCTCACATGGATAATACACTCCCAATTGAACTCTGACTCTTGACAGGAAGCACTCAGCACTAGCCTCTCCACCTCCATCAACGGTCACATGCCGCTGAAACAAAGCACCTGCAAACCGACAGGTCAGCACCCTGGTACACCCAAGAACTCATCTTCAGCAAAAGAGTCATCAGGAAACAAGAGAAAGCTTGTGACACTCCAGTACCACATCCAACCTGGCACTCCTCAAGGAACACTGAGTAACTCGCTAACAACTTATCAACACAGCCAAGGCCTCCTGCAATCAGAACACCATAGCAGAAGCTGATAACAAAAATAGAGCTCTCTTCATAGCTGTCAAGCACTGCGTAAACCTGCTACCCAATCCTGCCATATTACACTCCATTGAAAAATCCACCGCCATCATCACCTTCTTCACCGACAAATTCCACTGACACCCAGCCACACACAACATGCACATTCACCAATACGCAGACAATGCCCAGCTATAACTCAAGATCGACTCATCAAGGACATCCACAGGCTCAAAATCTGCCTCTCCCTGATTCAGTCTTGGATGTTCAGTGCATACTTGAAGCAAAACTCCTCCAAGACCGAATTCATACTCCTTACCAACAACACTAAGAACCCAAACATACAGACCTGCCTATCAACCATAAATCCTGAGGGCTTCACACTTGCGCTCACTTCCTGCGCTAAGTCCCTCAGGTTACACTTTGACATGCGTCTCTCCTTCAAGACACACATAGCAAAAAATACTCAGACAGCTTAGTATCAGTTCTTACTCATGCAGAAAATGAATCCTGTCCTCCCTCAGAGCAGCTTTACATTCACTGTTCAACATTGTACTATCCCATCTGCGTGGGGGAAATGCCCTCTTCGAAGGCTTTCCGCAATATTCCATTGTGCAGCTGAATAGTGTCCTACACGCTGCTGCATGCCTCATCAAGGGTCTTTGCAGATACAACCACATCACTCTGGCCCTTACCCACCTTCACTGATTTCCACTTCATGCATGAATCATCTTCAATTCTTGCTGCATCATCTCTACGGCATTCACCCTTTAGTCAACGAGCCATCTCGAAGAGAAACTGAGCCTCTCCACTGGAAACATGAAGACTTGAAATCCGCCGCTGCAATAAGGAAAGGACCAGAAAACAAGCCTTCTCTCCCTTCTTCCCATGACCATGGAACCTCTTACCAATCAGCATCAGATTTGCCCCCACTCTTCTACAATTCAGACAAGTACTCAAGACCCACCTCTTCAAGGAGTCTCTCCTCCTCAAAACCTGGGCCATCATATGGCTCCTGCATCACCTGACTTGCTAGAACCTGTCCACCCCTCTCCCATTCACCCTGTACATCTGTACCCCTCTCTGTGTCCCTCTGTATCCTACTCCCACTGTATATCTGTTCTGTTGTTACCTCTGAAAAGCACTCTGTTGATTCTCAAAGCTGGGTCAGCGCTCAATAAATACAATAATAATACTACTACTACTACTACTACTACTAATAATAATAATAATAATAATAATAATAATAATAATAATAAGTAGAAGAAGAAGAGTACTAAGAATAATACTACTACTAATACTAATATCAATAATATTATTATTATTAATAATAATAATAATAATAATAATAATAATAATAATAATAATAATATGGCATGAAGCATATTTTATGTTGAAAACATATCATAAAAGTGATTTTTAACTTGAAAATATGCCCCAAGACTGCAGGCCATTAGCGCATAAGGTGCGCACCACTGAGAGATTTAACCCGGGACTTTCACAAATCATGAATATGTAACATGATGCACTTCACACTCATTGGACAAAGTTAAGAATCTAACTCAACCACATTATCAAATCGTGTTCGGATGGAGGCCCGCTCTATATATTGTAACCTGACATTGTTTGGGAACCCGTCCATTTGAACTAATCAAACCAGTTTGAGAAGGATTACACACTTGTTATTCACAAGTCCGTAATTGACCAACAATATAAAATCTGGACCATTGCCTTGAAGACGACTTTGGTCGAAACACGTGTCAGATGACTTTGTGGCAAATAAAACATACTTCTCTTGCAAATTTTGCAGTTATTTTACTTATCAAACATATTGTATTGACCAAACTCAGCAGGCAGAGCACGATACGATTGATTGTTGGTGCTCCACTATAGATAAAGCTAGGTTTGTCCGATAAGTGTATTTTGAGCTCTCGATCCATCAACATGAGATGTCAATGTTTCTGGACCATTTGATATAGATAGTGAGCATCCTTTGAATATTGGGCAAAAATATCTACGGTCTGGCAAGTATCTGGAGTCAGTTTAGGTGTGCCTTGTAACAAGTCACTCCTTGTATGATTTTCAATTTTGTTTCATGATGATTGTACATTGTTGTGTGAATACCCTCTTCTGTGAAATCTTTCCATTATTAATTCATATTCTTGTATAAATTGTGTATCCTTAATACAGTTGCGTCTAGCCCTGTGGAATTCCCCACCTGGTATATTGAGGATGACATCCCTCCTATGACAACTGCTAGCATGCAGCAACAAATTCACTTCTGTTCGTTTACGGAACATTTCTGTCTCAATCTTTCAATGTTAACATAGATATGTAAACCCAAAAAGTCAATGTGCCTAGTCAATCTGATGCCAAAGTGGTTGTTGTTAAGATACTCTGTATACTATTGGAAAGTTGCTGGTGTGCTTCTCTAGATGATCAGAATATCATCAATATATCTTTTCCACATGATAACATTGTGTTCAAAAGCATTCTTCATAAAAGCATATTTCTCTTCAAATTCAGCCATGAATATGTTTGCCAGCGCTGGTGCGAATTTAGCTCCCATGGCCACCCTATTGGTTTACAAGTAAGAGGTCCCATTGAATATAAACGCATTATTATCCAAAGAGAATTTGAGAAAAGCTGTAATGTGCTCAAAATAAGAAGCAGAGAAACCTTTGAAGATGTAATCTAAACCCTTGATGGCCAAAAGGTGTTCTATAAAGCAGTAACATCAAGTGTGCCAAGTAGCCAGTCATCTTGCCACACAATATCCTGTAGGAATAGCAATACTTGAGTGCTGTCTTTGATGTTGGAAGATAGTTTTAGAACTTGGTCTGCAATGGCATTATCTATATACTGGGACGACCCTTCCATTGCACAGGCTATGCTACTAACAATTGGCCTGACAGGTGGCAAACCTACAAATGTTTTATGGATATTGGCCAGCAAATAGAGTGTAGGCATCACCGGTTTGAGGATTAACAAAAACGTGTTTTCATCATCCGTGAAAAGACCTATTCTAAACCATTCCAAAATCAAAGCTTCTATTCTTGAACTATTCTTTTCATTGGATTGGAAAGTCATTTGGTATAGCATCCTGGTGTTTCCAGATGATTGAGGCCCATGTCAATATAGTCTGATTTGTTAATTATTACCATATGTCCTCCTTTGTCAGCTTCCTTTATTAATATATTCTTATCATTACTTTGATCTTGAAGAGTTTTGTATTTTTCTCGTGAAAGATTATAGAAGATCTTTTTTTTAACTTGTGATGTAAATGGTGGTGGATATCTGTGATAACCGCTTGGTAAAAGGTATCGATGATATTTTCACTGAACATCTGCAGAGTGTATTTAGATTTAAGCCTTAGTTCTGTCAATTTGATATTACTAGCATGTATATCCAACTCCTTATGGATATATGCTCTTTTAATGGGTGTCTCTGGTGTAAGGGACATCAGAAGATGAACATTTTCAATATCTTCTATGGTAAACTGACTCAAAGTTCTGGTTAGTGGTGCAATTGCCACAGTCCGTGTGTTATGTTCAAAAAACCTTTTCAACTTGAGTTTCCTGATAAATTCGAACATATTTCTCACCTTTCTTCTTCTCTTCTCTCCTCTCCCTACCTACTCTATGGTTCTCTCTATCTATTCTATCTTTTCTAACTGCTTCTCTATCGACTATCCTGCTTTCCTCAATAAATCTGTTAGGAAGAAGTTTAAAAAGGACATCTTCTCCAAACCTGCCTCCCTATCGCTGATACCTATACCATTGCCTCTTCCAGGCAAACCCTCACCGACATCCTCTTTGTCGTTCCCTCGCAAGACCTGTGGACTCTACATACGGTGTCTCTGCTCTGTCCTTTTTCTTCTTATTCCATTAATGGTGGCGCCCTCCTGGCCTCCTCCCACTCCTTTAAGGTCATCATTAAAGTTTACCTGAATGGCACCGTCCAAGGCCCTCATCAATTTCCTGTCTTCTCCTGCTCTCCCATCTCTCCCTTCCTCGGCTTCCTTGCCTGCCCCTGCTGTCTCCTATTTGGCTACCTTGCCCTCTCCTCCTTCCTCTTCTGTCCCCCCTCGGGATCCTTCTACACCTCTGCAGTGCATACCTCTAATTTATATGCCCCCGTAAGTCTTTCAATGACGGCAACATTCTCCATATTGTCACTCTAAACACTTGTTCAGCTGTCAAACACTCCTCTGGCATCTGCCGCCTCCTGGAGGAACTTGACCTCAATGTCCTCGGTCTCACTGAGACATGGTATACGGCCAGTTCTGTCACAAGCTTTGACACTCTCCTCCCTGATGGCTACAAGATCCTCGCTGTGCCCAGATCAAACCGTCCCAGAGGGAGTGTAGCCCTGATCTTCCCTCAGTAGATTCCTGCCTCTGTCATTCCTACGCAGGCCTGCACATCTTTCCAATGCCTCGTCTGCAGGTTCTCTCTCTCTCCTAGTAATTCCCTTAATGTGGCTACCATCTATTTGCCATCTGGTCAGATCCCCTCCTTCCTCTCTGAGTGGGCGGACCTCTCCTCTTCCCTTCTGGCCTCAACCGCACAATTTCTCCTTGGAGACATTCAAATCCACCTGGATGCTTCCTGTCCTTCTTTTGGTCTCTATTGCAACCTCTGCAATTCCCTCTCACTCTCTATTCTCCCCTCTGGCCCGACTCACTCTGCAGGGAACACCCTGGATGTTCTGATCTCTTCAGACATTCCCCTTTTGATCACTCACACCACTCATCTCTCCTGGAGTGATCACTTTCTCCTTTCCTCTGAGCTCAACCTCTCCATCCCTCAGGCCCAGTCAACTCCAACACTGCCACCTACCTTCTTGGTTATCCGTACCATGAAGTGTGTGTCAGTTGACACTTTTGCTGCCCCTTTCCCCCCACTCCCCCTTTGACTGACTCACACCCTGACACAAACCTCTCCATGATCCATTCTGCTATATCTGATACTCTCGATGTTCCTGCCTGTGTCATGAGGATCCACTTGAAGCCCAAAGCCAAATGTAACTCTTGGTATGACTCTGACCTCTTCACCCTTAAACGCAAGGACAGGGTGGCTGAGAGGAAATGACGGTACATCCTGTGACAAACTGGCCTGCCGCCTGGTCCAAAGGCAATTCCAGCTCTCTGTCCGCACCAAAAAAAGAGCCCACATCCAAGTCTGCATCTCTGTGGCGTCTAAAAACTCGGCTGAGCTCAAATCTGCAAGGAGTTGACCAATCCTGCTGCAGTCTCTACATCTCCTGTCCCCTCCCAAGCCCTCTGCACGGCCATGGCTTCTCATTTCATCTCTAAAACTCACGACTTCTAGTCCTCTCTCTCTCTTCCACTTTCCCTCCTCCCTCATCCCTCTACTCCTTGCTCTTCCTCTGGCCCTTCTTCTGCCACCTCTCCTCCCTCCTTCTCTGCCTTTCCCTTGTTTTCCCCAAGTGAGGTTTCCAGACAAGTCTGATCTATGAAGGTCTCTTCAAAACAGATTCACCCGTGTTCCTCCAAAACCATAAAGAACCACATTGACACCCTGGTTCCTGCTATGGCTGACTTCTGCAACCACTCATTTGCCACTGGAGTCTTCCCTTCCCCCCTGAAACATTCCCCTGTGTACCCGCTTCTTAAGAAACCCTCTGCCGACCCTTCCGGCCCGGCTATCACCTAATCTCATTTACTCCTTTGCTGGGCAAACACCTGGAAAAGCTGGCCATCTCCCAGTTTAATCTTCACACTGAAACTGCTGGCTGTCTCCATGACCATCAGTCTGACTTCAGAGCTGCTAGAAGCACGGAAACTGCTCTTCTGAACATCCGTGAAGACCTGCTCTCCAACCTTGATTACAACACCCCCTGTGTCCTCATCTTACTTGAACTTTCTTTCACCTTTGACATGGTCAACCATGCATTCCTGCTCAACCGTCTCCGTGATAACCTGGGTCTCACTGATCAGGCCCTGGCTTGGATGACTTATTTGCTCTCCGATCGACCCTCCCAGGTCCAACTTGGGTCCTTCCTCTTCTCTATCTCTATCCCTACCTGTGGTATTCTTCAGGGTTCTAACCTCTCTCCCTGGCTTTTCAACCAATATCTGGCACTTCTTGCTCACCGCATTACCGCTCTCTGCCCCAAGTTTCAGTGCTATGCAGATGACACTCAACTCATTTTCAGGCTCCCTTCCACCACCTCTTCTCCTTCTCTCATCTCTGACTGTCTGTCTGCTATCCAGGAGTAATGTGCCGCCAATGATCTCAGCCTTAATGCAAGTAACACCAAGATTCTCCTCATTGGCACACCTGATCCCTCCTTTCCTGTCACTCTCTTGCCGACCTTGCTTGGCCCTCTTTCTGCCCCCAACTATTAGGCTAAAACCTCAAAGTAATCTTTGACTCCACACTCTCCTTCTCCCCTCACATCTCTGACGTCTCTAAGAAGTCACACTATCAGCTGCACCTCCTCAGAGGTATTCTTCCTTTCCTCTCCTTCCCCTGGAAGCTCACTGTCTCCAGAGCTCTGGTTCTCTCTAGGCTGGATTACTGCAAAATCATCTTTCTAAATCTGCCTGCCTCCACACTCTGCCCTCTGCCACACATCCAAAACAGGACTGGAAGACTTGTCCTTGGCCTCAATCCCAGGGATTGTATGTCTGCAGGACTGAAATCTCTGCACTGGCTCTCAGTGGCAGCGAGGATTACTTTCAAAACCCTCTGCATTGTCCATAAGGCCTTCTGGGGCCTCAATACCTTCAACTTTCTCTTCCAAAATAACTTCCTTCTCAAGCTCTTCGCTCATCCGCCTCCAACTCCCTCAGGGTCATTCGCTTCTCCAAGCAACGAGTTGGTGGTAGATCTCTTTCTTCTGCTGGGGCCTGCCTCTGGAACAGCCTCCCGGCCTTTCTGAAACTTGAACATAACCATCTCCCATTCTGAAAGCACCTCAAGACCTTGCTCTTTGCTTCTGCTTTCTCTCCTATGCTCCCCTGCTGATCTCCTGGTTGAAACTGAAACTGCACTGGTTTACCTGGCTACCCTCTGGTCTCGGGCCCAGGTCCCCTCCCCACCAGTTGCACACCTGCACTGCCCCCCTGGCAGCCCTTGCACTCATGGTGAGTTTCTGTATCCCTACAGCTCCCTACCAGCACTTCGCACCTGATGTCTGCCCTTACCCTTGCACTTGCTACCAGCTGGCCGCACTTCTTATTTATTGGGCCTCATTACGACCCAGGCGGTAAGTTATCGCCTGGGCCGTGACTTTACCACCATGGCGTAAACTACGCCATGGTGGTTGGCGGACATACCGCCCCATTCCGACCTTGGCGGGGCGGTAAGTCCCCAATCCCCATTTACCCTTCCCCATTCCCATTTTTGCCCCATAGGGCATAATGGGAGTGGGGAAGGCATTAATTACGGTGGCGTAATTAACTCCATGGTCCCTTAGCGCCATGGATTTTAACACCTGCTAAAAGCAGGTGTTAAAAGCGCCATGGCGCTAAGGGACCTCGTACTCAGGCGGTAAGGGTCAGCGCTGTTAACGCTGCCGTAAACCCCTTACCGCCTGGGTCGTAATGAGGCCCATTGTCTTTATTTTATTTATCTTTATTTATTTTTTACGGTTATCATATGTACTGCACTGCCCCGTCCCCTTTTCTCCCCGCACTTCTCCCCTTGTGCCCTCTCCTGCACTTGCGCGATCCCAAAGTCACGTGGCCTGGTAAGATCGCTGTCTCTGTCTTCCCTCTATTCCCCCTCCCTTGCCTTGTCACACCTTGAAACATTTGTGTATCGGTGCGTTATAAATCACATATCATATCATAAATCAATTTGAAAGTTAACAAAATGAGCACCCTTTGTAGGGGCAAAAGAGAGTCCCTTGTTAAGGACAGATAGCTTGAATGTTGTCAGTTGTTCTTTCACACAGATTGTACACTAGACCAGATAATGCCATGAAAGACCAAGTTCTAAAACTACCTTCCTACATCAAAGATAGCACTCAAGTATTGCTATCCCTACATGATATTTTGTGGCAAGCTCTGCTTTATATATGTCTTTAGATCACCTTTTGGCCATCAAAGCTTTAGATTACATCTTCAAATGCTTTTCTGCTTCTTATTCTGAACACATTAACATGCTGAAAGCTTTTCTCAAATTCTCTTTGGATAATTTAAGGATTACAGGGCATTGTAATATTAGGGATATTGACTATTTGGATTTACATATGTATGTTAAAAATTGAAAGATTGAGATAAAAACATTCCGTAAACCAACCGAAGTGAATTTGTTGCTGCATGCTAGCATTTGTAATAGAAGGGCCTCCATCCTTAATATACCAGGTGGGAATTCCACAGGGCTAGACGCAACTGTAGTGAGGATACACAATTTATACAAGAATGTGAATTAATAACGGAAAGATTTCACAGAACAGGGTATTCACACAACAATGTACAATCATCATGGAACCACATTGAAAATCATACAAGGAGTGACGATACAAGGCACACCTAAACTGACTCCAGATACTTGCCAGACCCTGGATATTATTACCCAATATTCAAAGGATGCTCATTATCTTTATCAAATGGTCCAGAAACATTGACAACTCTTGCTGATGGATCCCGAGCTCAAACTACTCTTATCTGACAAACCTAGGTTTATCTACAGTAGAGTACCAACTATCAAAAATTATTTATGTGCCTCATTTGTCGACCCAACTGCCAACAAATCCACAGGTGGAAGTGACTGGTTACGTTCATATAAAGGGTTTCACAAATGTGTCACTTGTAGTGTGTGCCAATATGCCTAACAGGATGCTGAACAATTTACCTCTGAGGCAGGTGTCGTGTCACAATCAAGATCAAATACTGTATTAATTGCAAGACAATACATGCTGTGTACATGATAATCTGTGTGTGTGTAAGAAAATCTATGTAGGGAGTACAATCAGACCCCCTAGGATTCGGATTAGGGAACATCTAGATAGCTTGGGGTGTCAAGATCAGAGACTACCCCTCTCACTACAAATGTATGACAAAAGTGAGATTCGATTCATTGGGTTGTATCAAGCTAAACTTAACAAACGTGCAGGGGATGTAACACATCTTTTGCGATGTCTGGAATCCAAATGCATTTGTTTATTGCAGTGTACAAAAGAAGGTCTAAATTCTGAACATGAAATTATTTTTTTTCTTGGCTGATGCCAATTTTATCTCCCCTTCAAATTCATATTGGTACTTCAATTTCGCAACTGGGATAAATGGGCTTGGAACATAATCTTCTGATCATCTAGCCAATTTTGTAAGAGTTGTATCACCCACAGGGAGACGGGGGGGACGGTGAAATTTGTGGTTTGTTCAACATTACTAATTGCAACTTGGTTGATTTTAGTACATTGTATCTTATTTATTTGTTCTTTTCATTCTAAATTCTAAACCATGCTGCAATATCATCAATGCTAATGGAATTTGATTATGAGCAAACAATTATTCAACAGTGTGTTTATATGTTCTATTACTCAAGTAATGTGTTTATATCATTTTATTGAATGGTACCTTTTTTGCTGTGAATAAACACATGTTGCATGTCACATCAGTTTAGAGATATGATGTGTTTTCTGGGCACTGTTTGTTGTAATGCTGAGCTACCAAATGATGAGTTAACACCTAACAATTGGTACTTTTTACTTGAGTCCAACAAGGAAGGGATTACCTGATGTACAATGTTTGTGCAACGAGTGAGGAAGTTACACAATATATTTTTCATTAAATTGTTGCTAATGTTCAGTGATGGTATTTAACCATTAGATGTAAGGATCAACAACAATCTGCACGTGCACCATCAAAGGAAGTGGACGGCAATGTATCTATTGGTTATCGGTCTAGTATACCGAAGTAGGACAACACCATTTCTGGAAACAATGAAATAGGGCCTCATTACGACCCTGGCGGTAAGGGGTTAACGCTTTGTTAGCTGCGCCGACCCCTTACCGCCAATTACGAGGTCCCCTAGCGCCATGGTGCTTTTAACACCTGCTTTTAGCAGGTGTTAAAATCCATGGCGCTAAGGGACCTTGATGTTAATTACGCCACCGTAATTTACGGTGGCGTAATTAACGCCTTCCCCACTCCCATTATGTCCTATGGGGCAAAAATGGGAATGGGGAAGGGTAAATGGGGATTGGGGACTTACCGCCCCGCCAAGGTCGGAATGGGGCGGTAAGTCCTCCAACCACCATGGCGTAAACGTAGTTTACGCCATGGTGGTAAAGACACGGCCCAGGCGGTAACTTACCGCCTGGGTCGTAATGAGGCCCATAGTCAGTACTAATGCATGCACACAGCAATATCATGGAAGCTCTAAGAGATGACTCCTCACAGGACAGTTTTAAAGGATATTTAATCCAAGTAAGTTACTTTTGTGTTATACCTTATGATATACTGAATATACAAGGCAGCCCCATGAATTGCGGGATAACTCTACTTCATATACTTATCATCATACGCATGTCATTCACAGGGACCCACCAGTAACAGATTTGACGGTTGTGACCATTACGGTCTTGACATTACCATGTGAATTTCTGCATGAAAGAATACACAGCGCTTTGTATTCACAAGGTAAGCGCAGTAATATATTATTTTTTTTTAAAAGAGTGTAAGGTCTATTTAGGGGCCAATTTAACTGCAAAGTTATCAAATACCAATTTTTCCAACAGCTTTTTAACAATTCCGTGGCAGTTTGCTATGACCCATCATATGGGGTAAGCAGTCATTTTCTGTTTCCCTCTTCATAAACCTGATATTGCCGGTGTATTTAGAATTCTTATGGGTTAAAATCCATAAAACTATCAATTTAATCTCCCTTTTTTTGACACAACCCTGTTTATAGATTTACCAAGATTGGCTAAATGGTGCATTTTCTTATCAAGCCAATTGCTTCATATTAAACCTCTTGTTGGCTACACAATTAGTGCATGTTGAGTGCAGGGTTATGGGTTTCCTGTAACTTCACAATATAAGCAGTGGGTTCGGCCTCGTTCACACCTAATGCGCATTATTGTTACTCAGGAGGACTCAAATCTTTGCATGCTACCAGATTAAATTGGATCTTCTGTTAGTATTCTTTTTCTTTTTGGCCCCACAGCCACCGCATGCATCAAATGGAATCTAATGGTTTTTCAATTGCATGGAACTCCAGGTTAGGGTTTTGAAACAAATGTAGCCCAATGGACATTACACCATTTGAGGTGGATACAGATCTTTGTATGCACCTTGACATCTGATATCTCTGCCTGGTTATGCTTTTCAGCATTCGGAGGCACGAACATGGAGTGTTTTTTGTGGTTTATAATATTACAATATACGGAAAACATAACAGATAGACCTCTGAAAAAGCTATTGTGCTGGGAAAGAGTTAGTCAGGCATTAGGTGTGCATGAAGTTTCATCCGGATGACCACTGGTGTTAAATATTCTATAACAGGGAGAATACTTGGCAGTATGTCAATAACCTTGGAAAGAGCAATAGTGCCGAGGCCAAGGTATGCACATTCGAAGCATTCATGATGCAGAGTTTCACAATTCCGATGTTGCTTACACAAATAATTATGTTTACAGAAAGTGATTTTATAAAGGATTTTTTTGTCAGATTAAAATAAAGAACACATCTTAGCTTCTATATGTACAAATGTCCTGAGGTAAGACTTTAGTCTATTAGACACTTCTTAGCAGCAAAGGTTCTGACCATTTCCATTAGGTGCATATATTGTTTGTTTTGAACATACACAGGCAGGACATTTTTATGTTCCATTAACCTACTGTTTACAGCAACATTTCATCAGCATGAAACGTGACTTTTAGACCTGAATCTCCTAGAATTCTGGCCACCCACGTGCCCCCACACCACAAATACTGAACACAATGAAAATGTGAGTGATTTGGGGCTCAGGCAAATGTATCTATTCAGTCTAATAGTTAATTGTTTTGGTAGATTGACAGGTGAAATGGGTATGAATTATAGACATTTTTAGGCAGTTAAGCATGTCCTCTATATCAGTGCAATTGTGAAGTGCAGAAGTTGTAAGCTGCCTTTGAAGAGAACCGCTAGATTAGATAAGAGAGGGGCTAAAAGGCATGTCAGTAGAGGACTGCAAAGAAAAAAGACTACCATATTAGAGGAGTTGAGCATCAAGAATCCCAGTGCCATCCAACGATGGAGGGGAAGAATAATATTTGATTGTAATGGTTAAATAGATACTATAAGAATCCAAAGTATAAGATTTGTTTATTCGGGCCTCATTACAAGGTAAAACCTCCACTTTACCTCCAAAAAATTACCAGATTTACCACACAGGAAATCAGCTGGTGGTACTTCAGCCAAAAATCGGAATTCAGTCCTATGGATGGAGAATTACAGCACCCGAACCTCACTTGTAATCCTGCGGTCCCTCCATGGGACTAAGGGCAGTAACAGTAATTGAGTTTGGTGGTAATTGGGCAAATTTGTCACCAAACTCGCAATGAGTCCCATAGTTTGTTAGAGTATTGGAGGGTAATGTACTAAGGGCAGACCCTATCAGGACCCATACTGAGAGGGGGATGGCACAGAAGGTAACAGTGTTCCAGAATATATAAAAGGAGGCTACACAAGTATGGACGGTAAACTGTAAGTCAAGTTGTGAAAGAGTCTGAAAGAGAAAGAGGATTGCCAACAGTGTTAACTCAGTAGAGAGGCCAAAGAACCTGGTTGATTATTGATAACAGCCTTGAGCCCTAATGTGGGATTTAAAGATGTGACTAACAGCCCCATTTCCAATGAGGGGACACATTACACGAAGGTGAAAAATGCATTTAACATGGCTACTCATTCAACAGCACTGACGGAGGATGGGCACAGAACAGAGATAAGTTTTCCACTGGAATCACCTCCTCAGTCTCATGAGTGTATTTCATTGTACACATGTATGAGATTTTGGTGCAGGCATACAATGAAAGCATTCTTATGGAGAACAGGTGGATCCCATAGATAAATATTATAAACATAGCCTGCAAACAGTTTTTGCTGGTAGTGTTTAAAAAATAAAAAAAGTTAAAGCCACTTTGCCTCACATTTACTCTTTCCTTATCCACTCCACCTTGTGAATGCAGGGGACCCCACACCATATATGTGCTAACACCAGTGGACCCTGTGTGGGAGTGAGGGGTTGTTTGGGCCCCCCGCCATACATTCAGTACAGCTTGGACCATGTGCTCTTCCAATGTCTTCTAATATCAGCCTTATGCTGGCATTGTCGTAGATGGGGCTGTTGTGCGGGTGACGTGGCTTCCATTTTGTGCACCCTCGACTCCATTTTTTTAACTAGGCCTCACTGAGATAATACGAAAAGGCTTCTCTCCCCTTAGCAGCGCCGTGCACACCGCGCACAAGGCCCCACCCTTTCTCACTGTGTTTGAAAGTTCTGCAGCTCCATTCTCACGCTCGAGCCGGAGGCAATTGCAACAAAAACAAATGTAACATCTCGCTCTTCCTCTGAGATCATTGTCCCATGTGTGAAAGGGCCTGAGCCAGGCCTTGTAGCTCATCCATTTCCACAAACCTGCCCGTGCCCCCTCACCCTCGCTGTTGGAAAATTACTGCCATTGTAACCCAGTGCCCCTGCAAGGTATACTCTTGATGTACCAGATATGTGACCCTGCCATGAATCCCAACCCTTCATGTCCTAAGCTAAAATCAGACCTCTGTCACAGTATATTGCCTCCTGCAACTAACAAATGTCAACTTTCCCCCCAGCCTCTTTGATAAGTCCAGACCCACACACAATTGATGTTATCATACTAGTCAAGACGCTTAACATGGTACCCCCATATAAGTCCCAATAAGTCCCAATAAGTACTGGTGCGATTACACAAATGCAATTTATAGGTTTATGATGATTTTCTCAAAGTAGTTGTAATGACTATTATTTAGTACATGTTTCACTGTAGTGTATTATGTTAGCTGAGTTAGCGGCCACCCTGCCTCACAGTGACCTGACCCTCACCCCCGCTTGGACACAGACAGATGGACCTCGTGACGCTCACCCTCCCGCCAACCCAGCAGCCAAACACGGAGGAGCAGCACCTATATGCGCCTATACAACACAAGCTTGTGTCCAACTACGATGAACTCTGTAACATTCATGCATGACATCACTTATGACGCTTTCTGCCCTTATAATCAATTGTAAGTGTATTCTTTGCCAGAGCGCTCTCGGGCAGCAGAGTTCTCTGGATACAAATTCTGTATTAAGACTAACTCACCCAACCTGTTCTCTTAGTCTTATTCCCCGTTTGGGTGTGTCTATTTGTATTGCACGTGCTAAAACAGGATGGGCCTTTACATTTGGTGACCCCCGTGAGGTGATTTGGGACAGGTGCCCCGAGGCCCGGTGCCATGCGGCGAGATCCAGGACTCCCCCCAGCAAAACCATCGATTCTGCGGTTGACCAGCCCATGCAAGAGTGTCCAAGGGTTCCCGGTTTTACGAATACCCAACTAAACACTGCTCGCCGAGGCGGGCCATGGCTTGTTTGGGGTGCAGACCAGATTGTGGATAGACCGTGAACGGTGGCTCTCGGACCACCCAACTGAACACGTGAGTACTGGTTGTGAAAGTTTCAGAGGGAGAAAAAAGAGGGGTTGGGAGAAATGAAACAGATAAGAGAGTGGGCAAGAAAAAAGGTAGGGCAAAATCAGGGTCTTTGTGAATGCTACTGAGGCTTTTTCTTACCTATCCTTTATATGGCCATTAGGTTTTTGTGAAGAAAAAAGAGGTAAAGTGGTTCAAGGGATCCTAGCCCGAAGGGGGTAGAAGGTGGCGCACGTAGCATTGTCTCGTCCAGTGCAGGTAAATAAGTGAAGATAAAGAGAAAGTAGTAGGAGTCTCATATATTTAGTAGGCTCGGAGTAGTTATTTAGAATATTCTTTTTCCGTGTGAGCAGAACTCTTGGTGAGGTAGATGGAGGGGGCTTAGAGGTGAGGAGTGCATGAGAAAGCAAGGTTGAGGGGTATAAACTGAAACAATTAAGAAGCGGAGCAAAGTGAAGGTAGTCCATGTTATATGTTTATGTGTTTTATGTTCATGTGCAACAGTGTTACATGTTGTTCCGTTAAGTAAGTGCCTATGTGTTTGTAAATTGAAAAGAATTAAGGTTGGCCAGGAAAAAAATTGGTAATGAAATGTGTGAGTAATATGATAAACATGTTGAATAGTAGCAAATAATGAATACTTTTTGAAACACTTTATGGTCCCAGCAAGGTGGTGTAAGTAAAAGGTTGTTGAAATATTGTTGACGCCAATGGTTAAACAAGGTTGAATAAGAAGTGTTACAAAATAGAGATTGTTGGCTGATTGATTGTGTATTTATCCCCAGAAAGTGAAGTGACCAAAAATAAGAGTACAACTACGCTATCATGGGAGGGACAACAACATTAGCACACATTTGTCAGCATCTCCATTTGTATAGTGAGAAAATACAAAAGTATCATGATCAATGGGTGGTAGAAATAAAAGGAGACAGCGTAACATCTATATGGCCGGAGGGAGGGTCCTTTGACAAGAGAGTATTGGATCTAGTATCCATACCCTTACTCGCGAAATACAGGGGAATACAATTGCAGAACCGATGAGAAGTGCAAGATTTGTGGCAAATGTTCGAAGAATTAGCACCTACTGGTGAGATAAGTAAGGACGCAATAGTTGAGAAAGAGAAGGTGCCTGAGGGAGGAGACAGGGCTACAGGGGGAGAATGCACAACAACCACAACAAAGAATGACCCTACCAAGATATACCCGTTGATGACAAGGCCTGCAGTGGGTTACAGTGAGCCCCTATATGTACCAACATGCATCACACCAACGACCCCGGTAACGGCGTCTGCCAATGCACCGCCCCCGTATGAAAGAGGAGGGCTGTATGGCCCAACCTGTGCCCTGTCAGTGAATTTGGTGTGGTTAACAGGAGATTTAGACATACAGCTTGCGCATGCACAACTGGAGATAACGCCGTTACGAGCCTTGTGCGACAGGGGCCAGATGTTGCCAGTGGGAGGGGAAGTACCACCATTAATGTTGGGTGACCTCACACCTACGCCAAGTGGCACAGAGGGATCCACACCATCCCTGCCACCACCGTCAGCACCAATATCAAAAGGGCAAGAACAAGAGTGGCAATCAGGTGATTTCCTGTTCCATTTAAATGGCAAACCTGTGAACATAATATGGTCAACAACACTGGATAGCCAGAGAGGGGAGCCCAAAGAAGTAAGGGAACAAGAGGAGGAAGTACAGGAAGAATGGAGTGGTTTAGATGAGTATAAAGAGGGAGTGGCAGCGACGGGATCTCCATTGCCATTCCCATTCGACGAAGAGGATGAAAGAGCTGCACCAAGATGGCAGGGGAGGTTAAGACAAAGAGTAGGAAACATGCTGGTCAGTAAAACAAGGAAGGGAACGGTAAGTAAGAAAGGAGGAAAAACAAAGCTGCAAATGCCCCTAATACACAAAGGAGCAGGGAGGCCCCACTACATACCATGGGCACAGATGGATAAGAATAACTTGTTGAAACTTCTCCCTCCACTTTCGGGTGGGGCGGGGAAATGGATACATGGATTCGAAAAGAACACATCCGGAGTACCATTGGCCATAGAGGATATGAAAAGTTTGCTGGTGTCCGCTGTTGGTGATCAAGCAGACGCAGTGTGGATGAAGGCGGGGTTCCCGGGAGTGACAATGAGCTGTGACCGCCATGACGGATCACCATTTAACAGCGTTAGAGCACAAGTATGGGATGCATTGTGGAGAAAGTTTCCAGATGTTCCAGATTTACACCTAGTGATGCAGTGCACTATGGGAGAGGAGGAGGAGCCTACGTAATTCATCCTACGGGTGCAAGACCTGTGGAGAAGTGAAATGGGTATGGCGTGGGATCAATCTACCGCCCTGTTCTATTTTATAATCAAAAAAGGGCTTCTGAAGGAGGTACAGAAGATCTTGGATAAAATAGCTGGGATAGAAGCCAAGGGTTGCATAATCGTGCACCATTGTAGGAAAGAGAAAAAAAGAAAGAGAAAAAGAGATAGCACAGCGAAGGTTGGCTGAGGAGGCAAAGCAAATACAAAATAAATTAGTGAAGGTCGCAACGCTGAATGCAGCCACATCAACTGACAGGAACAGCGAAAGAGAAGAGGGAGGGGGGAAACACACCAACCAGAATGGCCGCAACATGGGCTACAAGTGGACAGGAGCAGTGGGATGGAGAGGAACAGTACGGGGGGCCCCAATGGCAAGGGAAACCAGCAAGAGGACGAAGTGGGTACAGAGGACCAAGAGGGGGATTCAGTGGAATGGGAAATAGAGGATTTGGAGGGCCTGGGATGGGGGAGGACCACAAGGGTTGTGTTGTAACTGTGGGGGTGGGTGCATTATTCTAGGGAATGTAGAATGTGACCCATGGGTTATTACCAAGGACAGCCCCCTATGGGAAATGAGCAACAGTATGGCCATCCGCACCCAGGAAGTCCCTATGGATTGCCTATGGGAGTGGACAGAACAAGGAATATTATAAAGCGCCGCAAATGCAACAAAGGCAGCAACACCAGCAACAACCACAGCAGAGGGGTATGCAACAGCAACAGCAAATGGCAAGACAAAATACTGTAGGAAATGCAAACAGTAACATTTTTGCAACATCCGCTAATGGCGCACCTGCACGTTTTTGCGGTGCAGCGTTGGTGGGAGATAGCGTCTTCTCAGTTCCAGGACCAGAGACATATGCCGGTTAGGACAGCCCACAGAAAGCACTTGCGTGTCCAGTCCTATCCACTACCCTACATGCAGAAGAGGAACCACTAGTGGGAGCAGAGATAGGCAACAAACAGTTCATCTTTATGGTAGACTCGGGAGCAGAAAAATCATGCTTTATGGAAGGCTGGTTCCCGCTCTCCGGAAGAAATGTGGAAATGCAAGGGTTCTCTGGGGCTATTTTAAAAGTTCCTTACACAAAAGATCTTGATATAACGGTGGGGGGAAAAAAACGGTGCACGCACCTCTATTGTACCACAAAGATGCGCCAATAAATTTGCTGGGAAGAGATCTTTTGAGCACATTAAACATGATGATCTCCTTCACTGAACGGGAGATAGTTTATTCCCCCCTGGGAGTGTGCCCTGTACGGGCGATGATGATGATCAGCACAATGACAAATGAAGTTGCGGTAAGAGTGGTGCCTATTGACATGGATATGTTAATTTATGGTATCAAGGTGTTAGCACGAGTGGTGCCAGAAATAACAAGAAAAGAGTGGAAGGTACCCTCAGATTTTGTCTTCTGCCCAATTGTGAATACAGACATTGTACCAGGAACGATTTTGTCTATTGACCTAGAAGGGGTACAGGCCTCGAGCAAGCGTATTGCAGTGATACGACTGGACACACATGGGTGCGAGTGGAGAACAGTATTGTGCATAGACCCAAATAAAATTTTTGCCAATTTAACCGATGAAGAGTTGTTTACTGATAGTGAGAGTGACGGGGAAATAATAATGAAGATAAGCATACCTTGTGATATCATGATGCAGCACAGGGAAATACACAATCCTCTTATGGCTAGTGTTAACGTGCCACCCACCATATTTGAGAATGACATGGAGAAGTTGTTGCCAGAAATATGGACCACATGCCTCCATGATGTAGGGCTATTACACGAAGTTACACCAATCAAAATAAAATTAAAACCAGGAGCCATATTGCCCAGAGTAAAACAGTACCCACTTTCCAGGGGGGCAGAGGAAGGAATACAAGAAACAATAAATGCCCTGTTACAACAAGGGATAATAGTGCCATCTAATTTGTCATTCAATACAGCAATTTTTCCAATTAAAAAAGCAAAGGGTGGGGCTTGGAGGATGATCCAGGACTTACGCCCACTTAATGATGTCATCCAGAAAGAATTCCCATTAGTTCCTAATCCAGCATCAACATTGTGTAGAATACCTAAAGATGCCACATGTTTCACCGTGGTGGATCTGAAAAATGCCTTCTCCTCAATTTCAATTGAGGAGAAGCTCCCAGTACCTCACATCGTTCACGCTGGGGGGAGCAGATATGAACATTGCAGATTACCGCAGGGATATTGTGAAAGCCCCAGCATTTTTAATAGGATTTTACATGACGATCTCGGAAACATTGAGGTAGAAAGCACGATAATATAATATGTAGACGATTTACAGTGCAGGGCCGATTCAATAACATTGTTGAATTTATTAGCAACAAAACGGTACAAGGTAGACAAAGGCAAACTGCAATATTGCCTGGCTGAGGTGCTCTACCTAGGACAACTACTTTCAAAAGATGGCAAGAGGATATTGCCTGATAGGGCAGCTGCCACACGTCATATGATAATATCAAAAACAGTAAAAGATATGCAAAAGTTTCTCAGCAGCTGTAATTACTGCCGTGTGTGGATACTTGATTACACAGCATACACACGCCCACTGCTAGAAGCACTGAAAGAAGCACAAAAGAATAATGTCCCAATAAAATGGACAAATGAGATGATGACACAGTATTTCAAATTGCAAGATCTTATTGCACAACTACCAGTTCTTGCAAACCCATATTACGACAGGGAATTCTACTTGTTTTCACACTGCAATGGTACTCTAATTACTACATGCTGACACAGAAAACATCGCTAGGTCACAAGCCACTGGACTGTTACAGCGCAACATTGGATTCAGTGATGCAAGGACACTTTGCCAGTGAATATGTTCTCACTGCAGCGGCCTTCACAATCGAGGAAAGTGCCACCATTGTGATGGGATGCTCAGTGACCCTATACACAGAACACTGACTCTTTGCTATTCTAGAGATATAAAAATCAATATTAACGACACACATGGTGACAGCCTATGAAATAATAATATCCAGTCCAAATGTCCATGTGGTTAGGTGTAAGAAAGTAAACCCAGCCACATTCATTACTGTACCATGCACTGTAGGAGACATGCAGGAACACAATTGTGCTACATATGAGGGCAAAGAGGATGATATTCCCAAAGTAAGTGAAAATGCACTACAGGAAGGAGAGATATAGTTTATAGATAGATCTGCATCAATAGATAGTGAAACAGGAGAAAAACACGTGGGAGTGGTGGTTTTAAGAATGGAAGAAGAGGAATATGAGATAATTGTACAAAAGTGCCTCCCTTCTCATTACTCCGCACAAGCAGCAGAATTGACTGCACTGATTGAGGCATTGCACACTGCTAAAGGATGTGCAGTAACAATATATTCAGATTCGGCATACGACACAACAACAGTACACTCAGGGTTATCATGATGGCAAAGGAGAGGGTTCCAGAGGGCAGATGGGTCACCGGTACAACATGCTGCATTACTAAATGAACTAATAGAGCATTAGCAGAACCATCAGTAGTAGCAGTGGTGAAATACCAACCCCATACCAACAACACAGATGCAATCTCATTGGGAAAGGCGGCAGCAGACGCAGCAGCGAAAGATGCCACGCATTTCAATGTCCCACCAGCAATTGAATGTATTATCAAAACGCTGAGTACAGATGCATTAGAAGATAGTTACAGTCATACACCACTATCCCAAATAATAGAGCTTCAAAGGCGCGCACCGGTAGAAGAGCAAGAACTATGGGCCAAGAGAGGGTGCAAGCAGTCATCAACAGATTTAATATGGAGACAGGAACTAACAGGGAAAGTGGTGATGCCAGTGGAGTTGCTGAAAATAACATTCCAACAGCTACACTTTCCGACACATGTAAGTAAGCAACATATAGCATCAGACATACAGGAACATTGGTTTGTCCCAAACCTACAGGAACATTTGTCAAAATTTACCGTAGAGTGCACCACCTGCCAATTATACAGTTCAGGGATGACACTGAGGACATCGCGAGGAACACTACAGCGTCCTGTGGGCCCGTTCAGAAAGCTCCATATTGGCTACGCAGATATGGGAGAAAGATGTAATGGAGCAAATTGTGATAATATGCCCTTTTCAAGGTGGGTAGAAGCTGGGCCATGCCCCCACCCAGATGCAAAATGTGTTCTTGGTGCGGGAAGTGTTCTCAAGGTGGGGCATAGCATAGCACAACAAGTTGCACCACCCATTACCGAAAAAGCTTCGACAGACACTGCAAAGCCAGCCCAAGACAATCCAAAGGGTCAGTTAATGCCAGGAGAAAATGTGTATGTTCGAAGTTTTGTTCGGAGGTGGAACTCTCCAAGATTTCAAGGCCCGTAACAAGTTATTTACTGCACACGTACCGCTGTAAAAGTTAAGGGATTGAAATAGTGGGTGCATCTGTCAGATGTGAGAAGAGCACGTGATAGTGCAATCCCTCAAAACTAATAGCAATGAAGTTGCTAGATGGTAGAAAAAGAAATATGAAGAAGCTCAAAATAACGAAAAGGAAGAATTGAAAAGCATTAAGTGAGAAATTAGTTATAACTGTCTCTCTCTCTCTCTCTCTCTCTTTCTCTCTCTCTCTCTCTTTTTTCTCTTTATCAATTTCATAAAATGACAATTAACTGCATGTATACAGAAATTATGCTCATTATTGAAAGAAAATGATGTTACTTACAAACAAATATAATAGCACTTGAATGCACGGGAAATATAGAAAAATAGCGTTATGGTGTGCACACCATAGAAAGTATTGTCACTTGACAATTTCATATCGCCCATCCAGGTAACACAATGGCCGGAGTGCACTCACAGATAACAGCACGATTTTAGTTAGTGATAGGGTAGATAACAGAGCTAATAAATATTATAATTTAGAGTGTGACGTGAAATATTCTGCACATTTTTTTTGGGTTATGCTATTTTTCATAGCATGGTACTATACTGTGTTTTTCATTGTGGACGACAAATAAAAGGGGGGAGCGGGGCAAAACTAATACGAGAAAGATAAATACTCATATGGGCAGGTGTGAAAACAATGTGGAAACATAATTATTCTGTTAATGATTATTCTGTTAATACAAACCTTACTACGTTGCACATTAATCGCACAGCAACAGCCCCCCTCCTTCCTCTTGCTGCTATAAACCCGAATAATGACAATGAAACCAACCAGTATGATGGTGATTACTTTTGGGTGAATGAATCTAACCTGATAAATATTGATGTACGGACAAACATAGAACCTACCTCGCAAGGAACTATAATGCACTTTTATGTTGCTGCTACACCAGAGGCCCCAGAACTACCGGCTTGGTACACTGTGAATGAACTCAATGACACAGCATCGGCAGGAGTTTTTCGCATAAATTATCAAAAAGAGAAAACAATGGATAACCAGGAAGCGGGGAGGAGGTGACAGAAAAGGGGGGTGGGAGGGAAAAGATATGATATCTACCATGTCCTGGGATTAGATGAAATTGAAGGCCGCCGCCACCCAGACCAGTCAACTAAATGGTACTCAGACATAGTGCCACAGCAAAACAAGCCACGAACAAGAGCTGCTACGTCTGCTCTCTCATACCGCATGCATCAGGCACACCCAAAATACTTGCACCACAAGAAGTACCCTTGTCAGACGCCCAATGTTTAATTCATCAAGTATTATGTAGAATTCAGAGCACCTTCCCGGCACACACAGTTACAAAAGAACTGCAGAATGAGAAAACATGCACGAGCAGGCACCAGGGAGTAAGCTGCATTAAAGAACCATTCTTCGTCATAAAAGGAACAAGATTCACAGAAAACAAGTGGCAAGACAAAACGATCGAGTGCAAAGCTGAAGCACTTAGGGGACTAACTGAAAAAAAAACGTTCAATGGATCAAAGAAACATGTGCTCATGTCTGGTCCCAGCACATTGCAAAACTCACCTGGGTTACTGCACTAGAAAAACCTATCAAGACCCAAAAAGAAATACCACATGAGCTTTGATTTCATGGAGAAGGGAAGGTACAAATGGGTGCCAACAAACAATGCAACCAAACAATCATTATTCCAGATATGAAAAAAGGTGCAGCTGCATTAATGGACATGTATTAGATCTGTGGCAAACAAGCCTACCTGCATCCACCGGCATCATGGAGAGGTACATGCGCCCTGGTCACCCTGCATTCAGCTTTGATGGTAATCCCAGAAAGCCATATCCAAGGAGGAAAAGGTTTGGCTGGCATATCGGCAGCAGAGCATTCGGCTGGCATATCGGCAGCAGGGCAATCGGCTGGCACATCGGCAGCGCCCCAACTAGCAATAACAGAACCTTCTTCATACAATCTGTTGCCGGAAAGTGACCTGGAGGACAGACTCTCCCGCAAAAAGTGATCATCAAACTACATTTCCAATGAATCATCCACTCTCCTCGCTGAGATCCAAACAAAATATAAACTTTTCAATTCTGCAGATACATTCTTTGCTTCCCTCTTAACGCCAGGACTCCAGGCACGAACAAAATGCCAAATTGTTACAGATCGTCCACTGGGAGCTGATTCAACTGGCCAACGGCACTGAAGAGGGATTCAATGTGATCAGGGTGGAACTCCACGCCTTGCGCCTAACGACAGTGCAGAACCGGTACGTCCTAGACCTTCTCACAGCGATGGACGCCGGTGTTTGACGAAAAATCGGGAGCGCATACTGTACATTCGTACAGTCTGAAGATGCAGATACTGGGTCCCTCTCCCACGTGATCTTGGCAGTACACAGTTTGGGGGAGAGGATGTCAAAAGAAGGTGGAATAGAGCCAGGCAACTGGTTTGACAATATATTCAACTGGATACCGTCCTGGTTCAACACCGTGATGAAAATGTTTGTTCCTGTCATCGTTTTTATTTTACTATTTTTCTGTGTGTACCAACTAGGTATCCGATGCTGTGCAAAATCTATGCCTAACTCAACAATGATGATGGTAACAATGGACCGACAGACAACGGTGGCAACTATGATAGATGCACAAATGCAAATTGGAGAACCTAACCCACCAAAGTATTGCATACAGCTGTATATCGCCAGAATGGGGACAAGGTTGATAATCTATATCACACCACTATAAAATAACCAAGGTAGCAGCAATGGTACAGGGAAATGTGGGTGGACCCGGATGGGGATAGAGGAATATATATGACATGAACCCCAGATGAATATGCAAGAAAAGGCCATAGTTTAAGAAGTGTGTGCAGGGTGTGGATGCCAATAAAAGGAACATCTGCTTGGGATGAAGCGGTTGCGGAAGCAGAGTATTATCGAAATGAGAGTAAGAATAATAAATAGTTTGTTACTTTAGATGTAACAAAAGGGGGGAATATGTGGGAGTGAGGGGTCATTTGAGCCTCCCGCCATACATTCAGTACAGCTTGGACCATGTGCTCTTCCAACGGTGGGGGAAGCCTCGATCGCCCTTATGTTAATATCAGCCTTATGCTGGCATTGGCGTAGATGGGGCTGTTGCGCAGGACATGTGGCATCCATTTTGTGCACCCTCGACTCCATCTTTTTAACTAGGCCTCACTGCGATAATATGAAAATGCTTCTCTCCCCTTAGCAGCGCTGTGCACACCGTTTTGCAGCTCCATTCTCATGCTCGAGCCGGAGGCAATTGCAAAAAAAAACAAATGTAACATCTCGCTCGTCCTCTGAGATCATTGTCCCGTGTGTGAACCGGCCTGAGCCAGGCCTTGTAGCTCATCCATCTCCACAAACCTGCCCATGTCCCCTCACCCTCGCTGTTGGAAAATTACTGCCAGTGTAACCCTGTTTCCCTGCAAAGTATTCTCTTGACGTACCAGATATGTAACCCTGCCATGAATCCCACCCCCAGCATGCCCTTAGCTAAAATCAGTCCTCTGTCACAGTATATTGCCTCCTGCAACTAACAAACGTCAACTTCCCCCCAGCCTCTTTGATAAGTCCAGACCCACCCGCAATCAATGTTATCATACTGGTCAAGACCCTTAACCTGGTACCCCCATATAAGTCCCAATAAGTAATGGTGCGATTACACAAATACAATTTATAGGTTTATGATGATTTGCTCAATGGAGTTGTAATGACTATTATTTAGTGCACGTTTCACTGTAGTGTATTATGTTAGCTGAGTTAGCGGCCACCCTGCCTCACAGCGACTTGACCCTTACCTTGCTTGGACACAGACAGATGGACCTCTTGACGCTCACCCTCCCGCCAACCCAGCAGCCAACCACAGAGGAGCAGCACCTATATTCGCCTATACAACACGAGCTTGTGTCCAACCACGATTAACTCTGTAACATTCATGCATGACATCACTTATGTTGCTTTCTGCCCTTATAATCAATTGTAAGTGTATTGTTTGCCAGAGCGCTCTCGGGAAGCAGAGTTCTCTCGATGCCAATTCTTTATAAAGACTAACTCACGCTATCTGTTCTCTTAGCCTCATTCCCCGTTGGGGTGTGTCTATTTATTTATATTGCACGTGCTAAAACGGGGATGGGCCTTTACAACCCCTAGTTGCAATTCATGATTTTTACAAAATGAACCTGTATGTGTTGTTTCTGAGTACCGCTTGCTGCATTAACCAGAATAGAGGGGGTCACTAAAGCCCTTGGCGTACATGTAGTAAGGCATACAGTTGAAGATTACATGTTGGCACACTTTAGAATAATTAGTAAGGTGAGAGATGGGCCTTTAGTTGCATGCATTTCTGAGCATAGCTATGGGTTTCGTCTGAAGGGGAATGATCATGTTGGCCAACTATAGAAACATTAAAGGATGGAGAGAGGTGAGAGGTAAAAACAGATCTGGGACTGCTACCTCCTTCACTAATGCCATTGTGACAGGATCTGCAGGAGCAGAAGAAGTGTTCACAACCTCCAGGACAGATGCCAGCTCAGTCGGGGTGGTTGGCAGGAAGCACAATTTTCAGCACAGGATACGTATGTCTCATGGTCGAGAGAAGGGATGAAGGGGGAGAAGAGAGTTCACATGATGCTGAATTTCTGAAAGATGTTGAAGGAAAAGTAGATAGCAAAGTCTCCCCCCTCTTTCGCCACCATTCACAAATTCATCAGCTGTGAGTAATTCAGTGAAAGAGCAGAGTCGAAGAGGTCAATCATTTGTTCTATGTCATTCTTTCTATTTTTATAGGTCGCCTAACCAAAAAAACAATTTTTCCAGAGGAATTAAGGTGGCCTACAAAAATACTTGACAAGTGAGGTTCTGGCAGCTCAATCTCGACTAAGGGAATTGGACACAGATTGTCAATGTTGAGGACAGAAGGAGCGAAAAAACACTAAAACACCTCCTGATGTTTAACCTACCAGATAACTGTTTACATCAGGGCATTTTTCACGTGCATTAGAACATTAACAGCTGAGAGTTTGTGCAGTTTCATTAGGTGGTGAAAATGTGCATCTGGTTTTAGCTACTACAAACCTTTTGAATACCATATTTTGAACTAGCCACTTATAATGCTTTTAGAGGAGGCAACTGTGCTTATGAATTGTAATGATTGATCTGGAATTTGACTGATTTTAAATAGTTGATCTTAAACTTAAATTGGTGTTTCATGTATTGAATCAGCTAAAAGGTTTGTGATAAGCCAATGCTTATTAATAAATACATATTTGGCTGTAGTGGATGTATATTGACTGACCAGAATGCTACCTTTGAGGGGAAGGGGAAGGGGGGTCATGAACATGTGTGAATAGAGATGAACAGAAACAGTACCATTGGGGTTTGGCATGTGGGGTAGTGCTTGGCAATGGAAGTTAGAGAGAGGATATGCTAGGATGAGGAGAAAGGTGGTATGTGAATAGCAGAAATCAAGAAACATGTCCTGCTTGCTAGCTAGACACATAAGGGTGGTGCATACCATGGCCAAACAGTAGAGCAGCAGGCAGCATGGGGACAAAGTGTCTGGCCCTAGGACTCTCTTGACCAAACAGGAAGTCACCCACTTGACTTACCCTTTCCTGATGTTGGCTCTTGGCTGTGGATGTCTCGCCTGGAGGCCTCGGGTAGACCGCATAAGGAGTGAGAGAGTATGGCACATTATTTATTTTCTGGAAACCACTTAAAATGGCTTCCAGTGGATTCCATCAATGGGTGTTCTAATATATAGGCATTGGATAAGGCAGGAGCTCACTGATTAGGTTGCTGCTTTGTTGTCTTAGAATACCCAGAATGTGAAAATATCAAATGAGTCATAGATATGCAATTTATGAAGAGAAAATGTATATCATTGCATTTCATGACTGGGCAACTAGAGATATGTTTACAATGAGTTGTTCACAGTGACTACCTGTATGCGCTGATAGAATGTAGTGATGTAATGTCATTCTTCTTTTAATCTGTAGATAGACATTTTAGTATATCCATTTGTGCACTTTGGTTTATGTCTGTAACTGTGACCAATATTCAGCTAATACACCATTCAAGCTGTATGTAAACGATTTTTCAATCTGAAAATTTCAAAAGTAACACATTTGTGATTTAAACATTAAGTTAACCGGGGTTGCTGGTTTATTTTAATTGGTTTTCACAGTAACAACCATGACCCAATGTGCACAAATGGGCAAACAACAAAGTTCATTTAATAATTAACAGAAGTACATGTTCTCCAATACTTTCTTCTATCAGTACGAACAAACACTGACACTAAATTATTTGTTGTACTACATTGTTGCAGACATAAAGAACAATGCCTTCAAATGTGGACATTCTCAACAGAAGGACCCTCACTGTGTAAAGAAAAAGAGATTTTACTTTGTAAGCACTATGCATTTGACTCTTCCCACTCAATGAGACCCAGCGTGATCGTTTTGTATTCAACAATGAAGCTGGGACTCATAAAGTGTATCAGTCTGGGAGTCGTGTTGATGTTCTGAAGTTCTTAGGGACAGCCAGCCAAAGAATTAGGTGTGACAAAATAACTTCTGCCCCACAAGAATACAAGGAAGACTAGGGGCTAAACTACCAAGTTAGCCCTCACACTCCTACAGAACAAGAATAATCCCAATCACAAAGTTAAAACGGGCAATTAAGAGGTATACCTCCTTCATCTTGTGTGGTAACAAGGGCCAGGGAAAGGCCTTACTCACAAGAGGGGTGTCAAAGCCATCCAGTAGAAACCCATATTTCAAGGTATAACAATCCAAATTAAAGGGAATTTCCAATCAGTGTTATATAACTATACCTATTCACTAATTAATCCCACCATCTGCAACAATAAATAAATAGAAAAACACTACACAAAACCAACCAATATAAAAAGAACATGCAACGACAGAAAGATTCAGAACTCTGTTTAGTGAGACAGGTGTGATAGGCAATGAACTGCCACAATGTTCCTGTGTGAATAAGGACTAAAGATGAACTAATGGGGCGCTAGGGTCCAAAGATGGGCCAAGGGGTGCAGTTACAATAATACCTTTCATTGTTCTTGGCAGTTCAACATGGTTGAGCCAGGCTTCTATGTACTGTTTTTGGGGTTTGTCTCAGGCTTGAATGCAGCAGTCACATTGCCCCAGATAAGGAGCAGATATCAAGCTAGGATTGAGCTGAAGTTTGTTACGGTACAAAGTAGTCCGGATTGTGAGGATCACTGGTGTCAGTTCAACTGTGGGTTCAATGGTGAAGATGCTGGTGCCTGGATTCACAGTTTGAGTCTGGCAGTCTGATACAATGTTCAAGGGTCGTGGTTCTAAAAGGCCAATGGGGTCTGGTCGACTGTCGATGAAGATCAGCAATGAAAATGCTGGTGGTTTGAAAAGTGATTCAAAGGCATTGGGTGCAACAATCAGCTGATGTGATGCAGTGGCACACCAATTTGAGAGTGCTGTACAGCAGAAGATTGGCTGAGTATGAAAGGAAGCTCCATATGGCCTTGTTGGTTCAATTGGTTTGAACAGGCTTGAATCCGAGCTTGCATGGGTTCAACAGCAAAAATGCAGGGCTCATGGCTGTCTTGACTCTTAGGTTGCTGAGAGTCTCAATCCAACTTCTTAAGGATGATATTAGTCCTTGTTCTCAGGCTCCCAACACAGGGAGGCTGACACACCTGCAGGGGTCCATCAAAGAAGTCCTGAGTACCAGTGTGGCTGGCAGAGAGGGAGGTCTTGTTTCAGCAGCAGGTCATCTTCAGAATGGATAAAGAAGCAGAGCTTGCCTTGAAAACTTAGTCTTCACCTTCAGCAGAGGGCTTTTCAAAGTAAATTCTCCAAACAGAGGTCCAATTAATTCCTCCTGAGGTTTTTGGTCAAGAATGAATCAAAGGAGAAGAAGACTCTCTCTTTTATATACAAAAGCCCACAGGCTAATCACTGTTCTTGAAACAAGTGGTCTTTGTCTTCTGACATCATACCCAATGTACATTGTGCTAAAGGAAGGGACTGGAAGAGAGATATAGAGAGAAACAAGATGGTGGAATCGTCCTCCAGCTATTCTGAGCCCCCAGGTTACACTAACTCCTCCCCCTTCCCTGGTCTATAGCATTAAAGGGCCTTTTGGTATGCAGCATCCTGGTGTAAGGCTAGTACCTGTGGGATGGGTGTTGCCTTTGATTCCTGTTTCCTAAGCAGTTCCTCCTGGGAGGCTATCCTGCTGGTGAGAGTTGTTACCAGATCTCACAAAGGATCAAAAAAGAGGCCCAGCCATTCAGTCTCCTGCTCTGCAAGCTGGCATTACCTGGCTGTCTAACAACAATACACACAATACTTCCCCCGCTGGCCTGTGCGTACAGTGCTGACACATGTATGATATCCATCTATTGAGGCTGCTTATAGTTATCTGAATTACTATCCGCCATACCCTAAACTCAGGTATGGCTTTCTTTTTAAAGATTAAACTTCTACCAGAATATGAATTCCTCATGACTATGTGGTTTTTGAACAGAGGTGCACACTTTAAATGCAACCTTGGTTTTCACAGCAGCTGTCAAGTGGGCACCTGTGACACCTGAACCTGTTCTGTGCCACCGAAAAGCAGTCACTACAGATGAGGATACTGATCCAGCAGGGCACTGGTGTACAATATGTGCTTGACATGGAATTTATCAAAAGCGAGATCTTGGTTAGCAGATCACCCTTTCCGAGATGAAATTACACATATCATTTAATTAATAATAATAAAAAAGTCAGTGCTGCTACACCTTTCCCAGATGGTAATCCGACACACATGGTATGTTGCACTTATCTGCAGGTCTTTTTTAAATGGACTGCTATGGGCAGAGTTACAGAGCAAACACTTACCATTATTGCATTACACAAGGGGATCTAGGATGATATCCCTTCATGTTGGTAAGGTTAAACAAAAACCTCTCTTTTAATGAGATGCTTTTGTATATTGATAACCTCACATTTCTGCCTGGGATGTCATTTGGGAGTTGCAAGGGGTATACCCCTGGCTTCCCCTCTGCTACCCCTAGACCTGCCCTTGCGACACCTGGACCACTGGGCAAAGAGACAGTGCCAAGAGCAGATATCTGTGTTGAACATGAAAAGGGTGGTTGTAAATGCAGCTAAATGTGCCGCAGCTTTTTTCACCTGGAATCTATATTTCCTTCGCAGGAGAAATAACAGTTATGCAGAAAAAACATGAATCTGCCATCACTAACAGGTTGGCAGTCCATTAGTGAAGAATGCCTGAATGGTTGGGTTCAGAGGTGGGGCTGTCTGTGCATCTCATACCCAGTACTGTAGCAACCTGAAGGGTATGGGGGCTAGGTCTAGCTAGCTGGGAATGGGTAAGAGCAGCCTGCAGCACTCAGTGACAGCACGGCATGAACACACATCTCATCAGTGTTTCTCCTTGGCTGCATTGCACATCCATTGAGCCACTGGGCATGTGATGAGAGGGGTGTGCCCCAGTGACTTCTGCCACCAAATCTGCCTGGGCACTCTGTGGCCTGACCCAGGTCTGCCAGACATGCATCACAGGCACACTGTAGCTAGGGGCATGATGAGATGATTAACTTACATGAAACTGCCCTCTGCCTTTGAAGTAAACCACCTGTTATTTCCTCATGCAACAAAAAAATACGTTTGGAAGGAAAGCTCAGGGGAAAAACACGTGCTTTGGGAACAAGAGGATGCAGGGCAACATGGGCTCAGTTCCTGTTCCAGTGCTTAGAAGCTGGAGGAGGCTGACACTAAGCAAGATATAAACAACCAAAGTTAATAATAACATGGGCCTTTTCTAAGGGTGATGTCATGGAGCTGCTGCTGCTGTGTACATTTTAAAATAAAATAAAAAATAAAAAACTGCAATCTCAGTGACTTGCAACACTTCCTTCCCGTCTATCTCCCATCTAACAAAAACAACGGTGGGTTACTTACTAAATAAGCAAAACAGGAAGGTGATGGCTGTAAGGTTTCAAATCATTCATAACCACTGGCACAGCTCTAGGAAACCCTCCAGATCATTGTTTTTCAACCTGGCAAGCCACTGCAGAAGGGGAGAGACCATATGCAAATAATGCTTGGTCTCAGCCCAAACTGCTAGTTCACTGCACGAGACCACAACCATTTCCAGACATGTTCCAGCCTCATTGGGTGTCATGAGTGAAGAGTAGCCTAGGTTTCCAGGCCCAACATGCTTTTCTAAGGGCGATGCCTTGGAGCTGTTGCTTATATTTTACAATAAAAAAAGTGCAACTATTGCGACTTGCAACTCATCCTCCAACACGTCCCTTCTGTCTGCCATCTAACAAACCAAAATGTGTGTTACAAATCAACTATGCAAAACAGAAAGGGGATGGCTGGAAGGTTTCAAATCATTCATAACCACTGGCACAGCTCTGGTCAGCCCTCCAGGCCATCGTTTTTTCTGGTTTGACTTGTGTGGGTCAGTTACTCTTTTCAGTTTATGACCAGACACTTGGCAGGCACTGGATGTCTGTGCTTTGGGGTTTAAGCCTCTTTGAGATGCTCTGTTTACAGTTTAGTACGTGTGATGTACAATAGTCCAGGTTGTTATGCTGGACGTCAGCTTATATTCACAATAATGTGATAGCATGGGCCTATACACACTAATATTAATGCTGCTTAGTGTACTGAGTAACAATGCTATGTGATGCCATTTCCTGTTTTGTCAAATGGTGAAAGGTCGTGTGCCATCACTTCCCGTGATGTCATTTGGGCGGGGTCAAATTACACCACATCATGTGATGTCATCAGAAGTCAGGGGTCATATGTTGCCACTTCCACTACCCCTGGCATTTTGGTGAAATGACGTCGCTGAATACTGCCTTAAAACGTTACTGCTAATGTGTTGGCCAATATGCTACTCATAATATTCTTCTTTTAACATGCTGAACATGCCCCCTGACCTGCAACCCTGGGCTGCAAAGTGGAATTATATTGGATGATACATTATTATGAGTATAGCTTACTAATATGTCTCCAGCATAGCTGTTGCTTCAGTTACTCGCTTAACACGCCCCAGCACATGTAAATGAAACCGTATTGGCGAAAAGAAAAAGAGTAGCAGCGTTTTCATGAAAATGGAAAAGTGCGGGAGTTAATCTGATAACAAGAACAGGTTGTAGTTGAAAGAGGCAAAATTGCTCTTAACCAATCAATACAGTCCCAGACGAAAGCTTTTGTGTCACATCTCAATCCTCATTTGACAAGGTAATGGTTGCATTCGTTTTATTACATGATCGATATTTCATTTCAGGCTTAGATTTCATCACTGGCACTGCATATGGGTACATGTGGATCAGAAACAAGACTTGTAGAATCAAATGCAGTGCTTTGAAAGATCGCTTTTCCAGGCATCTCTTGTGTGCAGCAGAGTTCTGAAAGGCTCGGTCAGTGCCCGGTAGGGCACGGTGCCCATTCTTCCAAATCCTACGTTTTTTTTCCGGGCAATTGGCACAGTAGGTGGATCCTGCTAAACTTCCAAAAACGTTCTAGCTTAAATGGTATTTTTCATAAGACTACGCAGCACAACATGCAATCTCCACAAGTAGTGTAAGAAAAATATTTCAATAAGATGGGGACAAGGGGTTGTGAAGACGTTCAGTTAGTCACTTTGAGCGTGGTTTGTTGACAAACAAGTGGACTATGCAGTGTTATGCAACCGAGCAAATATTTGTAGAAGCCTTGCTGAAACTTAGGACAGAAAAAAATACACATTTTTTATGGAAATTGTCCCCAAGCCATAGAAAATATTTGCTTCTATAAAGAATATTTTGCAGAAAAGTTACATATATTAGATACTCCTGGAAGATGAGATGCATACGCACTTGAAACAATAATAATGATGACACTATTCGTTATTTAAGAAAATTAACAATTGTATATTTACATTTCATGTTTCCAAAAAAGTAGGTTTTGGGCTTTGTGGGCTACATTACATATAGCCTAGAGAATGACACCACTTAATTCCCTCTTTCACTTTGGTAAAGCAATACTGTAACATGCATATTTACTAATCTCACTCCCATAGTGCATCTTTATTAGTACAAATGGGCCCTAATTCACAGAAAAAGCAATTAGTGATAAATCCACGCGAAGTAGTAGCGCTAGTATGAAAATGTGCGCGTCCCAAATGCACTGAACCGGGAACTGATTCGCTGAATGATATTCGTGCAGAAAGCTGCAGCGCAAATAAAAATGAGTAGCACCCGAACATATCGCTAAATACATTGCGCCACAATGTGAAGTCTAATATTGTCCCGGAACAACGGGAAGAAGTAATCCAAGATTACTTACCAGCAATCCCCATTACTTCCAATCGTCTACTGCGACCGACAAAGTACTCATGCCTCCACTAAACAGCCCCACTAAACCCACATTAAGGCCGTACCTACAAGTCCTTGTCCTAGTAAATCGACTAATCTGTGCCCCTAATCCCACATTAAGATCACAACCACCAACCCTTTTAACAGTACCTCCACTAATCTGTCCCCCAATCCCACATTAAGGCCTCACACACAACTCCTCATCCCAGTACCTCCACTAATCTGCTACCCAAAATCTGCATTACTCTACGGCTACTCCACTTCCACACAGTACCTGCCCAAACAAGGTGAAAAATCACAGTCATGCCCCCCAAAATGTATCACCCCAACAGCCACACTTTCATAGCACAGTACTGGCACCCTGTGTTGGATGAAATGTTAAATATGTGGCTATAACACTCTCTTGACAATAGCTCCATGGAGGTACACTCCATACCCCCTGTACTTAGGAAAACAATAATACAACTCCCACTGATGTACTGATCATGGTGGCTGCTGCACACACAGAACTGTATGCTGGCCAACAGTAATTAACTGTTGTGCAAAATGACTAGTCACATTCTCAACAGCAATTGATCTCCACACCCATTCACAGCCACTACAAGGCGTGAAGCCCTTCTCAGCACGATGGTGGTGTCAACCATACAACCTTACAACCTTACGTTTTTGTAGTGCACATACTTGCCAGGTATGCAGCTTCAACACACATGGCCCCGTTTAGTGTTGATCACTTACTTTCCGCAACTCTTCCATGAACTACACCTGCCAGATATCCTCCTCCAACATGATCACTTAGAAGCATTGCTTGTGGTACCAACACAGTCACCTCTTCCATAGTTTCCCCTTGAATCACACGGAGGCGCACAACAACCATCAACCAATGGTTCCTGCTGCTACAGCTTGGTCATTTGCCATTCAGGTCACATAGTGCTCATGTGAGGTGGGGAACCCATTCAATGAAATGGATCCAACATCCATTCTTATCATCCACAATGACAAAAATCCATATCTGGCATGGAAGTGTGAGCACATCCACATGGACAAACAAGTGACAGAGGGGGACTGAAACAACTGTGGCAGCATGAAGGGAAACCACATAGAAGAATAAGCAATCCTGCGCAGTGAATGGGCCGGTGTGAATGAGCTGTCTCCAGATTCCTCAAATATCCCTGCATCGGAGAACCTCTGGCCAGATAGCTCAGCAAATGTGTACACATCCTCAACAAGAGACCCAATATATATTAAGAAAAATACCCTGTCACAAAATGTCTAACTACATTGCCACCAGTAGGCACACAATCCAAATCATACTCTAAAACCACAGATACACCGAAAGCAAACATGCAATCCCCCTGCTCAGTCAACCATAGCTTTCTTCGCACACCCTTGCAATGCTGCCTTCCCTACTGATGAAACAAATGTCCACCTGACCCTATGGGCAAGTCAATCTACCACCATGCCTTCCTCAAGTATCTCCCAACATGAATCAACAACCATGAAAACATTAACAAAGGAAGTGCCATGCAAACTGCAGCATAGATTGTTGACACTCCAACATACATTAATGAACATCATGCCTGTAAGCTACTAAGCAACATATGTGCTGCCAAAACACGTGAAATTCGTGCAACTCTAAACATTTCACCTCCCTACATCAACCATAGTCCACATACATACATTGGCCATGAAGGCATCATACTAAATATCACCCCTCCCCAACCGAAGCATGCACATATGTCCCCAAACATATAGGCCATTAACACAATGAGACACAGAGTGTGCCTTAATACCACCTGACTGCCATAGGGAACACTCATTTGGAGTTCATGTGATAAGGAAAGGTCCAAAGAACCACAAAGCACACAGACAATAGCAAGCCAAGATATTCTGCCCATGGTTCAAAGAGACAGCACACTGTGCAATTGAAAAATAAAATATTAATGTATAAATGGTAAACTATGTATAAATAAAGAAGGAAAAAAGTAATATGAAAACAAATAAAAAAATAGAACAGAAGGACACCTACTATTATAAAACAATGTACAGGAGCCAGTGGGCTAGTTCATTGACATTTCTGACAATATCTGTGCCAAGGCCAATTCCTCCTCAACATCTGCCTTCTGTAAGCAGGCTTCTGTTGTTTCTTTGGAGGGCTTACAGGGACTCCTTCATCCTTGACTCTATATCATCTGCCGCCCTGCAAGACTCCTTCAGAATGACAGCCCACACCTGTGCTGTCCCATCTACAGACTCGTCCCTTGCCCTGACAATTGCCACCTTATGTGCCTTCTTCCTTTCTTCACCATGCTGTCTTAGGAATTCCACCAGGGAAGACAGCCGGGCATGTACCCGCCGTCTATCCTCCGGCCTTACATGCACCACATCTGCACCTTGTTGCCTCCTCCTGGCAGCTATTCTCTCATGGATTTGCCTCCTGAGCACCAACATATCCGGATGAGTGGAAATGTGTCTTTGGCACATACACTCCCTCCGGTTTAGTGACAGTCTGCATCAGAGAGTACTGCAACTGCACTGCCAACACTTGCTTGGAATTCCTCTATTGGCAGCTCCCCAGTTGGTTCCTGGCAGGCTCCGTGGCCACCTCATCTGCAACTGTACGGACTTCCACCACAACCAGGGACACAGGCACCTTCAGCTTCTCCAATGGCACGGCAGTGCCACAGGAGGCCAAGTTATTGGCTGACATTGAGGCCTCCGTGGAGGTTGACTGGGGCACAGATGAGAAATAGGGCACCATTTCAGTGGCCTGTCCAAAGAAGCCACCACCAAGCAGTGCTGTTTGCAGTTGTAACAAGAGATGCCCCATCTGACCGTGATGCTGTGCAAGAAGCTCCTGAGTCGCATGAACAGCATCATGGAGAGACACCTGCTACCTCAAGCCACCCACAAGCGGTGGTAGCATTCTGCCCTCATTGGCCGGAATGCAGAATCTGTTTCAGTGGAGTTATCAGTAAAGGTGTTTAGTGCGGCAGCAGATGACCGTGAGACAGAAGGATGTGCTTACCCTTCCATGGTGGACTGCTCAGCCTCCTGTTTTAGGGCCAGGTGTGCAGCCTGCACTTCACCCTTGATACTCCCACCTGACACCCTGGGCAGGCCTGCAATGACCTCCTCCTCCTTCTCCTCCTCCATCAATCCTGACACCTCCAATGAGGTCTCCATGCCTTGGGACTCCTGTGTGGTTATGTAATGACCACCCTGTCCCTCTGCTGCTGAGATGTCCACCACAATGATGGTATCCAGGGGCTCTTCCTCAGCAGCAGTGCCATCAGAATGTGATGCTCCCACCAGCACCTTGCCCTCAGAGGAGGTGCATGTAATTGGGAGTGCATGGCATCTGTGCTTGCATCTGGAGGCCTTGACCCTGGTATCCAGCTCCACTGCACTGGTTGTAACTTCTTCTTCGGCAGCCCCATCTGTTTAAAAGGGAAGATACAACATAAGAATCAATCTTAAGTGGCAATGCTTGTGTACTCACTCCCCTAATTTCTATCAGTTGCATGCAATCATCATAAGTCAACAAGCAACTGCCTCACACACAGTCCGATGCATGGACATCTGAATTAATCCAGTTTCCCAAGTTAAGGGAAAATTACAAGTCACAATGATGAGACATGCACATGTGAACATAGCGTGTGGCCACATGCACATGACAATAGCGCTAGATTGTCAAATGCACTAAATTGCCATGACCAGACATCCATAATCATGTGCCAATCAAACCTGCTGAGTGGATATGATGCATAAACACAAAGAAAATAAGCGCGGCTCGAAGAAATGGTACTTCCATCTTTTGCAATCATCATTCCCTAATTGAGTAACCCACAGAGGAGGTGTGCATGAATGTACCTTACATTGCCAACATTGAAATCAGGGTTGTGTCTCTATCCAAGGCCTTGCTGTCAGCATCTCACATTACATACACACTTACATACACATCTTTTTTCACCCAAAGCTGCGAGAGCTCATGCCTACACATGTCCACTTTGCAGATGTGTGCCATGACATATTTAAAAAGAGTGTGCATGAGGTTGCATTCCAGTTAGGAATTGTGCAACACACGTGCTGTGAAAAAACACTAACTTGCTCAATTCTTGCATTCTCATCCTAGACATTCTAAATCTGTGGAACAAAGAACTCTGTGAGAACTCACCATAGCTTTGATACGGGCCTGCAGGTCAAGGACCTGGGTATGATGCACTGGGTTTATCCTCTCCAGGAGCCAGAGGTGAAGCAGTGTTTTTCGATGGTGGCCTGCAGATTGCACCTCCACGGAAGCACCTACCTCAAAGATGGACTGCCACCCCTTTCATGTTGATGGGAGCCATGATGTCCATCCAGATCCTCTGGCGTCCATACGCCCCGAGCTGCTTCTGCGGATTGAAGAGGTAATCATAATGGGTCAGGACCTGTTCACTCACAATGCCAACTTCAGCAGCAGAGTAGTTGGCAGCCCTCAGCATCGCCACCTTGGGGGTGCTGGTTGATGTAGCTAACATGGTGCACCTGGAGCTGGTGGGGTGAACCTGGGCCTTGACTGTACTTGTACTGTGGAGCTGTAATGGTGATATGGAGGATTGGAAGTCCGTATACAGCAGATGAGGTGGTTACAGATCCTAACAGGAGACCCACAGAAGGAAAGGCTATGTATGAAACCAGGCTCTCCAAGGCAGTGCAAGTGGTCAGTAGCCAGTGACACACTGTCAGGCAGGAGGAGTTGTAGATTCTTGGAGGGAAAATATGGCGGGAGGAGGCAAAACTGACTGGAGGAGGCAGAAAATTGCACAAGTCAGGAGGAACATCCAGGGGCATGTGTCTCCAATAGATCCACATGGCAGTAGTGACAAAATCAGAGGAATGGCCCTATGCGCGTAATTGCCACGCAGTATGAAGTACATGCAGACGCGTGTAATTGTGTAATTAGCATGCACACACACACCTCCAACCTGCATGTACTTTTCCTGGTGGGTGCCGAGGCAGCGATATTTGGGGGTACATAGTGGAATTTCTGGCGTGTGTGGACCGAGCAATATTTGGCACTTCATAGAGGTATTCCAGGCATGCGTGGATGTGGCGAAATTTGGGGTTACCTTGCTCTCAGAACAGCTAACAAAGTGCTTTGGAGACCTTTTTCACGTAACCATCCCATTGCACCATGAGTGAGAGGGGGCCACGGAGAGGACAGGTGTGAGTGCAGAAGAAGTGTCCTGCTGCAAAACATGGTGATGTGGTTACAGGTGGCCAATTAGCAGCAAGGTCCACTAGGGCGAAGAGGGGCCAGCCTGCAGATGCTGACTCATTGACCACTCGTGATAGCTATCATCAGGACCTTTTTTGCAAATGGGGCTCTCATGCACGCATCCCTCTCATGAGTGGCCCTAGCCAATGAGGACCAGGCTTTGGTTGTGCGTGGTCAGAATGCACCATCCCTGGATCCACCACAGAATGGAGGTTCCAACTGAATCACACGGTTAATGCCATTGGTGGTGTCCCCACAAACCCCTATCCTCTTGGCACCACCACCCTGTCTACATGTACCCTGATGTTAAGAAGCACGTGAATGGAGTAAGGAAGTCCTCAGGACAGGGCTATAGTGCTCTAGAGGGCGTTGACTCAACTGCCATGCTACTGACATTTAATTGAGGTGAGAACGAGACTTGTAGACATGATCAGTCAAGTCAACTGACATGGTTTTGTTGATTGCTACAGCCTTCCACATACAGGTAAACATTCTATTCAACACTGATATGCATATGTGCAGTCTGTCAGACAGAATCCTTTATCTAATAGAAGCAAATGTCCAATTTCATTTCAGATGTATTGTCTCATTCAGTGACCATACTCCCTAAGCACCCTATCTCCAGTGCAATTTCAATTTTATTTCAGAAAACAAATTAGCATTTCCATAAACACATTAAAATAATAAGGATAAAAACAAAAACTCTGATACACATGCAATTGGCGATCATAGAGATGAAGAATAAATGGTTGATAAAAATAATACAAAATGTTACTGGAGTAACATAAAGGGTATTAGCATAACATAATTCTAAGGCTGTAATTACAAATGTTTTCTTTTGTGTCAGTAACTAGTGCAAATCAGCAATCCCATTTCACAGACATCGGCCTCATTCCAAGAGCGGCTATTTTATCAAGAACCTAGAGAAGAAAGGGGATGTTATGATTGGCTGATAGTACCCGGGCACATTTGCATCCAAGGTAGATTTCTTTATCAATGGGGAGATTCAGGCCTGTTTAATTATTGCCGGGAAAGAACTTTCCCTAAAGGAGGCATTTATACATTTTGTAATCACCGGGACCAATTGCAGACCACACTCCTTGACGGACAAGGCAGGACAAATATCTCCCTTGCAGTCAGTAGATTTTAACTGCCTAAGAACGTTCGTGAGATGCTCCTCACTAATGGGTTGAAACTCAATTTTGGGGTCTTCCACACCAGTGGCAACATGTGAGGTGATCATATGGTCTCCCTGGTTAAGCTTGGTTTTGATAGAAATTTCCTTTTGGATATTTAGCATTTTATTACACATGGTGTCTTGGATGGTTTCACACCACTTAGCATCCTTTGTGACCTGCGATGGAATAGGACATGGGACCTCCAGCTCCTTAAGAATCCTAAACAATTCCTTTGTGCTTGAGTCCGCACCCTCAATCCTCATGTTATGAAAGCATTTTTTTTTTCTGTTAGAATGGCATTTTTATGTTTTTGTTGTTGCTGCAGAGTATGTGGTTTTGTCTTCAGCTGCCTGTATTTTGTTGCCATTGCTTCATGGCTCCCACCTTTGCTATTGTTAACATTTGTATCTCAGAGCAATACCATTTTTTTAATTAGGTTGGGGTTTATACAGAATAGTTTTGATTGGCGCTGGTTATATTGACCGCCTTCTCAAGTGTGTTGCCGAAAGCCATCATTGGTTTGTCTGAAGTATTTACATTGTTAAGATTATCCATCATGGGGGAGAGAAATGGTGTCATTGCTGTGGGGGATAGCTTGCACAGGTTTCTATGCGATGTCCATACCTTTACAAGTTTATTTTGCGCTGTGCATGTAGGGACATATTATATTCCAAAATGATATGGTCGGATCAAGTACAGGAGGAACCCTTGAAGCTATTTATGGACATGTTCAGTGTCAGATCCCAGTCTAAAATTATCAGGTTCATGTGGGTTGACAAGTTCACATGTCGAGTAAAACCCCAGTCCCACATAGTCAACTGCACAAGAATGGTCTGCGAGTCTGCCTCATCATTAAAACCCAAGTTGAAATCACCCATGATGAGGACCCTTGAATTGGGCTTCAGGTTAGGTGAGAGTAGGTCACTTAGATTCAGCAGAAAGTCTGACATATTCTGAGGAGGTCTTTAGAGGAGGAAGATGTTCACTGTGGTAACTGGAGTCATAACCAGTTTTGTCCAAGGTTTTTTCACATTCTGCCATTGTGATATTCTCTAGTTTCATAATCTGCAGGAAAGAGTGAAAAATAATAGCCACACCACCCCTTTTGCCCAGCAACCAGTCGGTCATGTAGATGCTAAAATCATCTGAAACAGCCACCAGAGTAAGAGCCGGACCTGCTCTGTCATGCTGCCAAGTCTCAGTATTTGCACATAAGTCTGTCTGTTGTGTGCTAAGGCAGTCTGCTACCTCAGAGGAATGTTTAGTGAGGGATCTGGTGTTAAGCAACATACATTTTAGTTTGTTAACATTACCTGAAACACCCCTGACCTGCACATCCCCTGGATGCGCTTGCTCCACATTTTGCATAAAGGGAGTATGGCCCATATTGAGAGCTTGCTCCTTCAACGGCTACCTCTTACTCAGTGGTACCACTTTGTGTCCTAAATTCTGCTGAGTATGAGCCCCAGCTAATGAAGAAACATTAGCTCCTTTCCGGCCTGAGTTTGAGCCTCCCAATCTCCCT